>NC_080386.1:24834312-25134312 GCF_014773155.1 Arachis stenosperma | reverse complement strand
ATGTTATTGTTCAAAAAGAAAGGGTAAGGAACCGGCCACCCTTTCATATGACACTCACTGATTTTGTTCTTAACTTTATTAAGAAAAATACAATCAATAGTTGATAAACAAGTCAATCAATCCAAAAGTAAATTTTGATTTGAAAACCATAAAATATCCAGAGATTCCAACCAAACCAACAAAGAGAAAGTGGAAGATTTTGGCCTACCCTCAAGAACAAATGGGAGCTACATTAGTATGAGAGTTCTATGGAAATGCATGGAGGACAACTGAGGACGTAGCTCAAAAACCTCCGTTTAAGAGCTATGTAAGAGGTAAAAGTATTGATTTTGGCTCTAAAAACGTCCGAAGAGTCCTCCACATTCCTCTTTAATTTCACAACTTGGGGGATGGCTATTATGACTCTGGGATAAAGATGATTGGTAACAAAAGGTTGGGAAAAATTCTCTAAGATATATGTGTCTCGGAGATGTAGTGAAAGTTTAGAGTAAGTGGAGAGGCAATCCAACTCAAAAGAACTCCACTCATTCATGTTGCTAAAGGATGGTTGGATTTATCCAACACAATATAATCCTAACTTTCAACCATTCAGAAGTAACAGTGGAGATGGTTGTCCTCATCTTTTCCATTATGAGGGGAGAAGAAGTGAGGGTAGAGGAGCTCATCCTCTACTACATAAGTGTCATCGCGAAAAATAAGACATCAAGGATAAAACTTGGATTTTCGAACATCATTTACTGGCTCTGCCAAGCGACCGGAGTATCCATTGAAGAAGACATTTCTGTCAAGCTTGAAAGGCCAATTACTAAGGCAGTGATGGAAAGGGCCGCAAGAAGGCACATCTGTGCGGACCAAATGGAAGAACCACAACAACATTCTCCTCCTCCTTCTCCTCACGCACCAGAGTCTCCTCCTCCTCCTGCACTAGAATTTCAAGCAAGGACTAGTCAATCTCAAGCTTAAGTGATTGACTTGCAATAATTCTATAGGAAATTCCAATAGTTCCAGCTGAACACCTAACGACACTAGTTGAAAACAATAGCTAAACTCAACTATCTCTGTATGGCTGCACACATTTCACATCCCCAACAAGTTATGTGTTATCCAGAGCTTCAAGCCAAATTTACACAACTTGAGAGGGCAGAGGAAACTGAGAGAAAAATACAAGAAGAACTTGAGAGATAACAAGTGTGGCGTGCCCGAATGCAGGAAGTGACAATTGAGACCGAGGATTAGAAAAGTAGTGAGGATGAGTAAGTGTTTTGGATAAGATGAATTCTCTTTTCTGGTGGTTAGTTATATCTTTTTCCTTTTGTTTTCATTTTACTTTGTTTCGTTTTCCTTGCATAAATTACATACTTTGTTTACTTTGCTTTTTCTTTAATACTTAAACTTGTATGATTGCTCCTCCAGTGATCAGTTGTATGAAGAATATCTTAATGAAAAAATTGAATAATTCAAAACAAAAGTGGTGGTGCTAAAAAATATGTGGTTATATTTGATGAACTTAAGATATTTTAATCTTGTAAAAAAGGAAGGGAACTCCCTAGAAACAAAGTTCTGAAAAAGTATTATGAGAATTCAGATCAATTCCTTAAAGCAATGAAAAAAACAAGAGTCTAAACAGATCAAAATAATAAAAAATGATAAGGCTTTGAGCACCAGTGACTAGGGCCCAGTTATGTTCCTGTGATGTTTGTGTTTCAATGAGAGATTTGAGCAAATAAATCCAAGGGGTGCTTTATTACCCGATAACTTTGGTCAACTGGCCCGAGATTATCGATTGAAAGTCCGCATTAATAGTCGCTTTGAGACAAAACATTTAGAGTCCAAGGAGGCTCTGGACATCAATGTATGGATCAATAATTTTTCAGTTATGTGCTTGTAGTATGATTGTGTCAAGGAGAGGCTTGGGTAATTAGATGCGTAGGGTGCTTTATCACTCTATAATTTGGGTTAACTGGCCCGGGATTATCGATTGAAAACCTATTAAGAGCTGCCTTGTGACAGAACACTTAGAGTCAAAAGCCTCATTGATCCTTTTTCGAATTAGAATGTGAAATAACTGCCTTCAAGTCATATAAGGCCAAAAGAATTCTCATAATACAATTCGAATCTAAGTTTTCAAAAATTCTCAAATTCTAAGTACGCGAGATTCATCAAAGATAAGAGAAGCTCGAATATAATCACAAGGATTATCATAAATCCCACTTTTTGAAATTAAATTTCCAAACTTTTCAATTCTTTTCGTTAAGATAAATTCTATTTACTTTTTTTTTCTTGAGAACAAGTAAAGTCTTAAGTTTAGTGTTGTGATGCCTAGGCATCTTTAATAGTTTTTAGGTTTCTTTTTCATTTATTTTCTTAGATTTAAATCAAATTTCTTATGTTTTTAGTAAAATTTCAAATCTATTCAAATATTTAGAATTGTGTTAGTATTATTGTAATTTCAAGAGTTTTTGTTTTCAAAGTAATCAATGATTAAAGCCTTTTTAAAGAAAACACAAAAACGATCCAAAGAAGTCCTATCCAGACCCAAAGAGCATGAAAACCAGATGCCCAACCTTCAGTATGGACACTCGGCGGCCCATCACACACACCACAGCTCACACTCCCCGCGACCCTCCTTAAATGGCACACATGCTCGGCGGCCAATTCTTCAAGCTCGGCGGCCAGAATTTAAACTACCGATTTGGGCCAATGTCCAAGTTGAAGGAGTACGCCTGGCGTTCCTAAGCCTCAACTCCCAGGATGCAACACTTGTTAAGACTTAATTTCAATTATACAAATCATGAGAAGCCTTAATCTCATCCGAAGATTCAAGATTTTAAGAGATTAGTTATTATTAATTCCTTTTAGAGAGATAAAGATTTAGTTATTAGGATTTATTTCTAAATTAGATTTGAATTATTGTTAAGATTGATTTGAATTTAAGTAGGTAATTATCTATCTTATCCTTTAAAGATAAGATTAGATTGAGTTTTTGAATTTGAATTTTAGATAGAACTTAGGATATAAATAAGTGAACAAGGTTCACAGAAGAGAGCATCAGATTATATACCATTTCTCATTATTAGGATTAGTTTTTTCTTTATCATGAGTCATTAAACCTCCACTGTTGAAGGTTAGGAGCTCTGTTTGTTTTACGAATTTATAATGTAAGTATTTTTTTTATTTAGTTCATGATTTTTTACTTTTTCAAAAATGAGTCTCGTTCTAGCCATTAGGTTATTGTATGTATAAGACGAAATTTAAATTTTGAATACTTACTTAAATAAACTAATGAGTTAACTACTAAACCAATTCAAATGAGTTAAAAAATACTTTATTATTTAGACGTTAGATTGATGAATAATATTAATGTTAAGATCTTTTGGTCATAAAATCGATAATGATAATTAATAAAGTCATTGGTTATAAGTTAAAAATAATGAATGATAATTAAAATCGAGTTATAATATTATTTTAGAGTTTCAAATGCTTTTTTATGGAAAAAAAATTTTAATAATTCATTTCTTAAAATTGCAAACATGATATCACTAACAATTTTACCTTATTATTGTGGATGTATCAAAATGTTACAAGTGTTGTAGTGTAAAGAGAGTTCCATGCATTATTAATAACTAATAATCATATATATAAAATAAGACACTGAATATGGCAATGTCCCACATGAAAAATTGTGTTGGTGTTTTAGACAATCACAAAAGCTAAAATAGCGACTTATGATACACACATATATAAACCATGTTGAATAGGTTACTAGCTGGACCTAAAATTAATAAGTGCGAGTTCTGAAAATGAACTCTCATGCATTCAGCTTTAGTTGAACAGTGAAATTTACAATTCTATTTCGAGTTTAGCATGAACTGAAACAATTATTATTGTCTTGATTCAATTAATTTCCATATACAAATTTGTGTACCAAAAGAAAAGAAGACGTGGATATAGAACATGCATGATGACTAGTGGGAACAATAATATTCTAAGCAAAACGACATAATAATTTATTGAACTGTTATTGTGTCTTGCATTAGACCGAAATTATTTTTTATATGAATAAATATATAGTATTTTTTTGTTGAATATTGTTATTTGGAGACTAACACAATATGTACCTAATGTGTTGTATTTCTAGAAATTTTGTGCAGAATTTTGAGGTACTTTAACAGATATTTTCAATAGAAATTTGCTATGTGTCAAACAGAAGAACAACACATATCCTGTATGTTAAAAAAGCAGAGATCTCTCGTTTGGTTTTGAGACACCTTTGTGTGTGATTACTCGCCATGTGTCGCGTTGCATGTAATATGCACCCTGCGTGTTGAAGATTCTGAGAATTCATTTCCAGACATCCTTGTCATGCGTCGAGCGACGGACAACACGCACTCTATGTGTTGACCACTGTTCCAGTTGGTCTCTATGCACCCGACAGGCATGCTCTAGGAACTGTTATGCTACAACGGCATAATGGTGCCTTTAAAAGGGAGGGAAAAATTTGCTTTTGCTTCAACCTCTCATTTCTCGTTTTTTATTTCCCATTTCAAATTAAAATCTACAGAAGGTGATTGAGAGAGATTGAAAGTGAAAAAAGGTGACTACAGAAGGTAAGTTTTGGTGAGAGTGAGAGTAAGTAGTGTGTTTAATAACTATGGTTCGTAATTATACTGATGCAGCAAAACACGTTATTAATTATTTGGACAACCTAATGTAGTAAGTTTATTATCTTTGTTAATTTAAAGTTTAGTATTTAATATAATTATTTTTAATTTATGTTTTAATTTTTTTTATCTTATATAATTATTTTTAATTTTTGTTTTAATGTTTTTTTATTTTACTGTAATTTGCATTTTATTAATTTGAATAAATATTATTAACTCTAACACAAATTATCTGTAATTATTTTTGTATTAGTTTTTCGAATTTTATGTAGTTATTTTTATTTTATTTTTTAGATTTAATTTTGATTTTAAATTTTGGACAATTATAAAATTATTTTTATTTTCTGTTTTTAGTTGTCTTATACCAGGTTAACAAGAATCTTCTGCCGCGTAAACTTGATCCATCGGAGATGTGGCATCCGGTGGTTGATCAGACCTTACAAACAACAGGATTCTACTATGTTTCGAGAGTATGACAGATCAGAGGACATTCCGGGTTGCTATTTGCTCTTGTAGAAAGGTGGAGGCAGGAGACTCATTCTTTCATATTGCCAGCTGGTGAGATTACAGTAACACTGGAGGACGTGTTACACATTTGGCCTACCAATTGATGGAGAGGTTGTGATTGTTTGGACCAATAGCAGTCAGGACTTCTTGGTCAACCAGATATGGCGATTTTCGGTAGTGAACTCGTTGTGAGTAATTCATCTAAAAGTTACATAAAGCTGGCTTGAGTTTACCATATTAGAGACAGACAACCTCTAGACACTTGGCAGTCTGTCCAGCAATACGTTAGGTGTCACATCTTCTGTCTGTTAGGAACCACCATCTTCACGGATAAGTCGACGGCATATGCCCACGCAAAGTACCTACCACTGCTCCAAATGTTTTAGCAGATCAGTAGTTAGAGTTGGGAGCACATCTTTATAGGTCACTATGCCATGAATCGTCATACAATTGCAAGGAGATAGACGACCCACTTGATTTGTTGTTTGTTTGGGCATGGGAGCAAATGCCATTTCTTGCGCCCATTCCAAGATAGCAGCTTGCATCGGCTGATGTACTGGTTACATGCAGGTAATAGTATATAATTTATTGGAATTTGACTCGTATTTTATTTATGTTTTACTGGCAATACGTAATTTAAACTCTGTTATAATTTTGTGTATTACAGGTGGAGTTATCATCCACGAACCAAAGCGTGGATGTCGAGGAGTGCGGCGTCTATTAGGCACGATATAAATTACATGGATGAGGTCAGTATCTGTATTAATTTATAAGAATAATTATGGTATTAATAATCTAACTTAGCACATGTAATATTTTGTAGTTTGTCTGGCGGCCATACATCGACATTATCATCCCAGTCGAACTACATGCCCATTTTGATGTGTATGACACGGTATGGCCGTTACTTTCATTCGAGTGTGTCGAATGACATCTTGCGACTGAGTAGTTCACCAGTACGGGTATGCACAGTCCTCCCTTGCCTACACAGGTCATCCCTCTTGACTACAACGGCAAAGTTTGGTAGGATTCTTCCCATCCATCGAAAACTTTGGATATCTACTTCTGCTTTGTCAATCAGGCATTTCGGTAACTAATAGTATGGTTGAATCTTACCTAGATTTTCCCAATTATAGATTTTACCTTTATGGTTGGGTCGACTTCAACCAATGGCTTCATAGCCTCAACAATCGTGTTTGAGTCCAACTTAGAGTGATCCTGTGAGATCGTTCCCATAGAACACGTGTGCCTCTCATTGTATCTCTGAATCTCCCAACAAGCTTTCTTCTATATCAAGCTGGCTCGGATAAGCCAATCGCACCCACGTCCATAAGTCTTGCATTTTGCATAGAATGTTTGTGGCTCGGATTCTTAAACAACGTAATCGACTCAATTGGAGATAGTATAACTCCGAATTGCCGCAATGACTGATTTTCTAGAACCATATTCCATTCTGATCCTGAACTACCCATTCTCAGGATCAACAACGCCTATAAAAAGAATAAATTATCGCTCATCGATATGTCAAAACAAAATTAAGAAAACATACTACCCATTGCTCACATACCTGTGTTCGCATATTCAGAAAACTCCAGTGCATGCATGGCGTCAAGTTCCAAGTTACGCATAAAAGGTGAAATGTCCATCGGTTGACTAACTGTGGGACTAAAGTTTTCGCGACTGCCTCACCTTTCCCATTGTCGCCCTCGTCCTCGTCACCGGCTTCATATGTAGCTTCGAACTCCTCATTGCTATCATTGTTCATTACTTCGTACGCTTTAGTTTTGTCAGCTTGCACATTTGGATCATGTTGAACCTCATCCGCAGTTATATGTTCAAACTCAACATACAACTCAATCCTTGGATATTTCACCTGAGTTTGCTGATGAATATGAAACATCCGCTGAATACTTGTTTCGTTAACGATCGGCATAACCTCAAAATGTATCAGGCCGCCAAATATGACAACCGAACTCCGGTAGAGAATGTTACTCACCCTCTTTAAAATACCATTCTCTATGCTCTGACAGAGCTTGTATTGTAGTTCCGCAAATGTTATAGTGCACGGAACCACAAACGAAAATGTACTCTCATAAGCAAAGCTCACGCCCTCATATATATTTCGTATAATCTCATCATTGTGGTAAACCACTATATTTGCAGTCCCCTCCATCACACCAATAATACAGGAAAATACCTCTCTCGCAATGCAGTAAAATAGTAACGAGCTTCAGTTTTTATAGGCAAAAGAGTCACCTCGCAGGTTCCGTGTTGCAAAGCCATCCAACCAGCGTTTGACACGTGTCCAACACACAGGATACGTGTTGCTTGCATGCCTGACACATGCTCATCAACACGCAGAGTGCGTGTTGGCTTGATGTTCGTCACGTAGACAGCATGCAGAGTGCGTGTTGCTGCAAATTGGGCCACGTGTTCATCATGCTGTATGCGTGCTGAGTCAGCACGTGACCTACGTGTTACACTTGCTGTATCTACAACATTCACCCACCTGTATATACACAAAAAATTTTATTTCCAACAAAAATTTACATTTTTTTCCTATTAAAATTTTTTAGCCTGCATTAGAAATCACACAATTTTCTCTAGCGTTGATGCAGGGGAACAATTCAAACATATACATGTCCAGGTCTATATAGGTGTCGTACTCGTAGGTATAATTATATTGTGGTGCAAGTTTGATTCAAAAAAAATATATAAGCAAAAATCTGAATTATTTGAGATCTATTTTTAAGAAATCAATCAATTCGAACTAAATCTGATAACATTAGCACTATGATTTATGATTTGTAAAATTTTGATATTTTGATCATAGTCCCACAATGATATGAAATTTGATTTTAGGTTATTTAAACATGACCTGAGAAGATTAAATGAGCAGCCAATTAAGGGGACGAAATAAATAATGAGAAATGCTACTCGAGAACCACAGAATTCAGAAAAAAATTTTTGGCAGTTATTTTTAGCCATTAATTCAACTCTTTTAGTTTAATAATTTAACATCATATTTTTAGCTTATATTTTTAAATATTAATAGTTAACTAATGATCAAAAACAATAAATTTTAATAATTTTCTAACATCTCTCCTAAATAAAAGTTAGTCATGCAGGTAGAAAAAGACTTAATAACTTTGAATAAAGTGATCAATAGAAATTTAAGTATAAATGTTCTAAACGTAGATATAATAATAATACATGATAGGCATTATGACGTCTTTGACTTATATAATCGATATTCTTTTATAGACATAGTTGGTTTGAAGCTTGACCCTTTACGGAGAGAAGTACAAGGAGTATAAGTAAAATAACACTTAAACATGTTGAGAAAAATAAGAATCTACTACGATAATTTCTGTCTAACCCTCATTATCATTACCGGTTATTATATGAAGCAAGTTCATTATCCTTTCGGTTCGGCATAACCATAAAGGCACAAGAGAATTGATTATATAATACCATATACAATTAATTACCAATTAAGTACACAAAAAAATTGCCAATGAATTATAGTTTAAGTGGATTAAATAACTCTCAATCTTAGTAATCTCAGATGAATTAAACAACTCTCAATTTTAAATACACAATACACTCACACGTTTTTTACATATTTACCAGATTTTTTTCGATTACAATCTCTAGAATTTGAACTCGAGACTTTTAAAATAAAAAGAGAGAGATATGCCATATGAACTAAAGCTCATTGACAATTTTCACCTAATTTTAATCACCAGTTTATCCAGAGGGCCAACAGGTTCTTCTTCAATAAATTGGATCATCAATTCAATGTCTTCTGTCATGGATCTTATTGAATGATATATATAGGTGTTTGTGTTGTTGTTTGTATGTCGCTATGTATAAATATATTTTTGTCTTGTGTTAAAATTCTATATTATTTTTAAGAACAAAAGTAACATTAAAACATTAGACTTTTTATTGTATAAATTTTAATATCATATTATAAATACTATTATTTTTAAAAATTTAATCTGTTAAATAAAAATACATAAATACTTATATCTAATATTTTTAACCTGAAACCAATCTTGAAATGCAAGATAGTATATCTTGTGAATAATTTTGTATTATTGTATTAAAATAGCTTGAACTTATTATGGTTTTATTTTTGATGTACCAAAATGTTTTACATTTTCAATCAATAAAAGTTTTAAAAATATCAAATCATCCTAAAGAATCACTTTTTATTGTTTTTAATAGTGTATAAAATTATTTATATTTTGAATGCATAGAAATTATTTTCTATGTTATATATGCTACTCTTAATTTTATTTTCTCTCGAGTAATATTCCTGGAATTCGATATGAATGAATCTCTTCTAAAACACCTCCATTTAAGGGTTTGTCGCTGGCCAATAGATTGCTGCATGCAACAGGCAGGTTTTAAATTTTCGACATTTATTTAAACGGACAAGTGAGCTGATCACTCGACTAACGCAAGTTAGTTTTCTTCTTCTTTCTTTTTACTTTTTGTTAGTTTGTTTCTGAGTCTGAGGAGGTCAAGGGTGGCAAACTGGCAATGACTGTAATAGACTTACTTTCCAACACAGATATGGGCCCGTTAAGAGCCCAAATTCAATGAAAGTTAGGATAACATAGCAATCTGCAAAAAACATGATAGTGATATAAAAATATCAAAAAGGGGTCACACAGCTGAAGCTGATTTAATAGAGACGTTGCTGTTAATCTTTTCATGGCACATTTGGCAATGACTCAAAAACAACTAAGCCCTCTGACCCAAAAGAAAAAGAAGAAAAATTAGTATTCCAAAAAGGGATTAAGGGCCACAATAATCCGTTATGGGATTTGCAATTCCTTCTATCATAAGTCATACTATATATCTTTGAGGAAAGTTTAAATATCATAATCAAACCAACTTTAGTTGGTCTATCTAATTGTCAAATTACTCGTCTACTTAAATAAATATCAGAAATTTAAATCTTATCTTGTATATATAATAATTTGTTGGTTAGCTAACAATAAACTTTTAAATAGAACTTCTATCAACGATAAATTAATTTTTAATCCGTTGAGTTGGAAATACCATAAAAAAATTTATCATAATCAAGCCTAAATTTATATTTATTTTTTAAATTATTCTTAATTCTTATGGGTCATCTTTTACTTTTATCTCTAAAAATTAAAATAATGATAATATGAAAAAATCATAGATAGATGAATAATAATATCAAATTCGCAAATAACAATACATATCACTCTCTTTATTGATATATAAAGGTTGAGATACACTACAACCTTAAAATTGGAAGACCTCAAAGTACATCTCTAGGATTTGAGTTCTTAGAAAAGTGTTTATATTAAGAAGGAGGAATACTTTGACCATAAATAGTCTATAATCTATATAGATACTTTCACACACAAATAAACATACAATTATATACTGAATGTGTTAAAAATGAGAAAAAAAATACTTAAGTATAATAATATTTTGTGTCAGAATATTTTATATAGATTATTATTAAAAAAAGAATATGAAATGTAATGCTAAATTTCACTCTATTGTGAATTTATGATAACTTTTGGTTTTGGCAAAAAGTTATGCTCTCTCGCTTTTTTCAATAAAAAATATTTCACAACATCTTTAATTTTTATTTTTTCTTTTGGCATGGACTCTAGACATCTTTAATTTGTTAACTTTTCCTCCTCCCTTTTATCTTCTTTTTCTATAGAAAGTGATATAACAATAGAACCACCACCAATTTTGACTGTCCTAAATTTTCTAGTTATTTGTGCTTCTATTATTTCTTTATAGCAGCTAGTATTAGTGAACAATTTCAATTCTAAAAATCTTTTTTTTTTCCCATATCACACATGTTATTAAGCCAATTTCAATGTTTAATTTCTTCCAAAATTTTTCATATAAATTTTATTTTTAAAAGTAAAATATCGTTTTTATTCGCAACGTTGGGATTAGTCCTAAAGTTACCCTTAACATTTAAATCGTCATATTTAAGTTCTTAGTATTTTAAAATTGATTCAATGTTGTCCTGTCGTTAGGAATTTGTTAACAGAATTGATGGCGAGACAAAATTGAAATGATTTTTAAATATTAGAGACCTAAATAGGACGAAAACGTTGAGACAAAAACGATAAATAGAAATAAATTTTAATTTTATTTTTCAATAATATCAATTTTTCACAGTATATAGTTATTCAATTATTTTTTAATAAATTACACTTAATCAGATTATTTTTATTCTAAATAAATTTATTTTTTTATAATTTTACTATTAAAGATTTTTACTTATCATGAAATATTTGTAGAATGACTAGAATCACATTACTTTATTATATATGTATCATTTTTTTTGCGAGTTTATGTACTAGTCATTCTACAAACATTTCATGATGAGTAAAAATCTTTAAGAGTAAAATTATAAAAAAATAAATTTATTTAGAATAAAAGTAATGTGGTTAAGTGTAATTTACTTAGATGTAATTAAAAAAATAATTGAATAATTATGTACCGTAAAAAAATGATATTATTGAAGGATAAAATAAAGATTTATTTCTATATATTATTGTTGTCTCCAACGTTTTTATCATATTTAACTCTCTAATGTTTTAAAATTGTCTCAATTTTGTCCTGTCGTCAATTTTATTAACAGATCTCTAACAGTAGAATAATATTGAGTTAATTTTGAAATATTAAAGATTTAAATGGAATGATTTAAACGTTAAAGACAACTTTAAAATTTACCCCAAACATTGAGAATAAAAACTCTTAGAGAAAAGACAATATTCTCAGAATTTTCGCTAGAAATTCCAAAAGAAAATCTCTCATTTGACTTGAATTTCCAAATTTATCAGCTAAATTAATATAGTATATAGTTCTTCACCTATATTATGTGCCCTTGCCATAACATTACGTATATATAATCATTACTACAAAAACAACTACTGTTTTTCACGACAGTTAACTGTGTGTTTAGATTAGAGTTGGTCAAACTGGAGTTTGAATGAAAGTGATTTTATAAAATTGATTTTAGATAAAAGTGAGTTTAAGCCAACATAATTTATGTTTGACAATTCTATACTAAAATTGATTTTGATAAAATAAAATTGTTTGGATAATATTAATTAAAATCACTTCTATATAGATAATTAGTTAATTACTAAAAAATATAATATTAAATTATAATATTATTTTTTAGTATATTTAATCTTTTTTATATTTCTTTTAGTATATTTTTTATATAATATTTTTTTGAAACTCTATTTTAATTTGTTATAATTTTTTACTATTATAATAAAAATTAATATTTATTTTTTAAATTAAAAATAATATATAAAATAACATATTTTAATATTCTTTATGAGTACTCTCAATAATCTTATTTTGTTTACTATTTTGGGTTCTAACTTTTTACTATATTTTTATTATTATTTATGATTAATTTTTTATTTAAATTATCATTTTCAATAGGAACAATAATACATATTATAACAAATTAGAATAATAAACAGTAAACAAAAATTACAATAATAAATTTTACAATGTCAAACAAATATTTTATAATTTTTTTTAGTACTCTAAGTATTTTTTTATTTAGTATTATTTTTTGAACTGTAAAATTTTATTACTTATGATTCTATTATGATGTATGATCAATTTTTTATTTATTTTGTCATTTTTAATAAAATCAATAATTTATATTATAATAAAATTACAATAACAAATTTAATAAAAAAATTCAAAATATAAAAAGGAGTACTAAAAATTGAAAAAAAAAAATTAAAATATTTGAAATGACTTGAAACAAATTTAAAAATTCTTATGCAAAAAAACCAATAACGTTCATCAAAGGCTAAACGATTAAATCACTTCTGCGTTTAAACAAAAAAGGTTGCCAAACATTAAGAAGCAGCGTTCAAAGAATTTCAACGCACTTTTATCCTCTTTAACGTAGTTGCCAAACACACCCAAGTTTCATCAAGCGAGTTAAATTAGTCCAACTCTAAATTAATTTGGTTATAGTGATTAGCTCATTAATTCTCTTAATTAAGGGTTAGAAATTTGAATTTCGTTTTATGCATGCAGTAAATAATTTATAAACTAGTGACAAATTCTTAAATAGAACTCAGATTTACGACGGATTAATCCTTAACCTGCTAAATTAAAGTTATAGTGAGAAACTAAAAAAAAGACTAAATACCAAAATCAGTTCCTGAAATTTTTAAAATCAGATACTTTAGTCTCCTAAATTTCAAAATATATAAAATAATCCCTAACGTTTATTTCTATTAGACAATATAGTCCTCCTCCATTAATTACTAACGGTGATTGCTGATGTAGAACAGTAACTCACACACGTAGTCGTTAAATATCCACGTGTGCGATGTAGACAAATCAGTCCCAAAAATAAAATACAAAACAGTCTCCAAAAAATTAAAAAAATTTTTAAAACAGTCCGTAAATTACACATGTGGACACTTAATAAATGGCTACATGTGCGAGTCAATGTTTTACGTCAATGTTTTATGTCAGTAATTACTGTTAGTAACTAATAAAAAAAAATCTTAAGGAGTATTTTATATATTTTAAAACCAAAGTGTGCGATTTTAAAAATTTCAAGAACCTATCCCTAAAATTTTTTTTATCCAACTCGGGAGAACTATGTAGTTGTAGTGATTTTCATCAATGAGAATGCATGCAAATTGAACCATCGTACCGTGACAAAATGTTTGGCAAATGAACAAGTTCTCAAATTTTTGTTAGAGGAAAAACGCATGGGATCGGGTATAGGATTGAAGAAATACAATTCGTGATCAGTTCTTAGGAGTTTGTTGCATCGACGAGGGGCACCCAACGAACCACATGGGAACAAAGGTTTTATTTAGATCGAGAAACTGGATTCCAAGTAAAGAACACATTGTAGTGGAACACAAATCAAATATTATAGATAATTCATGTGGAAGCAACTGTGCCTTGAAGAAGCTCGATTAGTTGAGGATTATGCAATTATATGTATAAGAAGCAAGAACAAACGAAAATGACATCAGTTAACGTAAGATGGGCCAGCTTGATGAGAAAAGCCGCTGATGAGTTTTCTAAGCTTTGAATTGGTCTTCTGTGAGATATGTAACTCACATTTTTTGGAGCATATTATTCAACCCATCTTCATGATTTCCTCAATCATTATATGTCGAATTTCAACCAAGTTATTCTCCATTAATGCATAGCCAATTTTATATACGTATAAAAAAATATTTATTTTTAAACTAACAAATAGATGAGATATTCTAACAAAAAAATACACAAATAAGAGATAATTTATTTTTAATTTTATCTTTCATCATGCCTGTTAATTTTTTATACGGGCCTGCTACACATACAAGCCTACAAGCAACCAAGTTGGCCTAGCCCAAACACGAATCACGCGCATGAAAGAGAGATAAGATGCCGCGTCAAAATCACGCGCTCAACATTCGAACGGTTACGTATGGGAGACTCTTCCACTTCTTCCACTTCTTCCATTTCTCAAGGCACTTTCAAAACAACGAAACCCTCTCATTTTCGAGCGAAAATCAAGTTTCAAAATATAGAAATCGTAGTTCGAAAACTGCATCAAAACACCATCAACCTCTCTGTGAAGAATCTGAAGAAAAAACAAACCAAGAATACTCAACGTAAGTCCATTAAAATACTGTATATTTTACTTTTCTTCTACGTCGTTCTGCTAGGGTTTACTATTACTCTTGCTTCTTTGTTATACGTCGTTCTTCTAAGTTATACGTCGTTCTTCTAAGTTCTACGTCGTTCTACATTGTTATTCTAAGTTCTCCTGCTATTTTTGTTGATTTTTGGGGGTTTATTCCGTAGATTCGGGGGTAAACTGCTTAACCTTGTAATGTGGCTTTATATTGAAGCATGGTTGAGTGATATCTGTCTGATATCTATATGGATGTATCTGAATAATATCTATGGGTGTATCTCACTGTAATCAATGGGTGTATCTTGTTTGACATCTTTGGGTGTATCTGAATAATATCTATTGGTGTATCTCACTGTTATGAATGGGTGTATCTTGCGAATATCTTTGGCTGTATCTGACTCATATATGGGTGTATCTTACTGTTATCAATGGGTGTATCTTAATTGTTATCAATGGGTATATCTGAGTCATATATATATGGGTGTATATTACTGATATCTTTGGGTGTATTTTTAGTTTCAGAGAAAATGGCAGCAAGAAACCAAACCAAAGACCTGAAATGTGCCACACATCTCCTGAATGATAAGTTCAGAAACATGACTGAGGAGAAGAAGGCAATTGTGAGGGATCTTGGATTCGGTGGGTTGATGCACATCCCACCACTGAGGGTGGATCACCAACTCTTAAGGGAGCTGGCAAAAAACTTCAAACTTGGGGAGAACAAACTGAAGACAGGATATGGTTCTTTCCATATAACCCCAAAAAAAATAGGTGATGCGCTTGGCATCAATGCAACAGGTAATTAGCTCAAAATTATAGATGTATATTAAGTTGTTGCTTGGGTGTATATTAACCTGATGCTTGGGTGTATTTGAACTGACTTGGATGCTTTGTTGTCTTCCTTTTTGTAGGAGATCTATTTCCTGAGAAAGTTGACTATAAGAAACTTTCTGATGATGACAAAATAATTTATAGAAGATTCCAGGGTAAGACCCTCAAAAGTCTTACCGATGAAATGATGGAAATCGGCGTTGGCAACGAAGAGGAACGCCTGATGTTCAAGAGGATATTCATCCTCTACATACAGATGGCGTTCCTTTTGCCAACGACGATAAACAAAATATCGCCCGTGCACCTGGTCCCGATTTTTAAGATGGACGGCATAGAGGAGAGAAACTAGGGGGGGCATGTTTTGACCTTCATGATCAAGGGCATAACAGACTATCAAGAGAAGAAGAAGAAGGCAATCAATGGCTGCCTCTTCGCCCTGATGATAATCTACTTTCACCTTTCAAAAAACAAAGGCAAGAACAGGGTTGAAAGACCACCAAAGCCATGGATTGCCAACTGGACTAATGAGCAGTTGGTGGAAAGAATGAATGCAGAGAGAGAGGAAATTTTGGTGAGTAATCATAATAAGTTGGTGTATTTTATTTACCCGAATGGTGCTAACTAAAATATCTCATGTTTCAGGGGATTTTGAATTTGGCAGAGACAAAAGAAAAAATGAGAAAAAAACAAAAAAAAAAACAAAAAAAACAAGAAATAAAAAAAACAAAAAAAGGAAGGCGAGCTCAACATCGTCTTCGAAGACAGAAACTACTGACAGTGACACTTCTACCTCTGAGTCTGAGGCTCAAGAAGACTCAGAGGATTCAGGAATTAAACACCCCAGCAAAAAGGGGAAAAGGTAAGTACCATACTTGGGTGTAATTTCTTTTTCGAGTTGGGTGTATTTTGTTTGATCACGTTGGGTGTATGTAGTTTATTAAGTAGGGTGTGTTTTGTTTGCTGCGTTGGGTGTATATTGTATACTCAGTTGGGTGTATCTCGTGAATTCATTTGGGTGTATTTTTAGTATGTTCTAAATGATGATTGTTTGCCTGCAGAATGGACTCAAGAAAAAGAAAGCAGAGGGAAGAGGAGTCAGAATCTGAATCTGAACCAAGTGATGAGTAATGTCCTGAAATTATTACTCCTTTCTTTTGGCTTCTTTATAAAGATTTTGTGTATTAACTGAGGTATCTTTTATTGACTTATAGGAGCGAAGAATCATCACCTGGGAAGAAGGAGAAGAAAAAGAAAAAAACAAAAACAACACCAAAAGAGTAAGCACTTCTTTGGATAAAATTCTGTGATAAAATTAATTTTTTATTTCTGATTGGTACTATTTTTTTTTTCCACCCAGAACACCACAAAAAAAGAAAAAAGTAGTTGTGGAGGATTCACCTCCTGAAGAAGATCAATACTTTTACGGGTACAGTACCTCGTAAGCTATCCTACGGTCTATCATCGTAATTATTTTTGTTAACGTCTTATTTTATGAATGTAGTGAGACATATGAAATATCGAGTGACGAACTTGATGAATTGCTAGGGGAAAACGTTCATAAATCTGCTGCAGAGGGGTATGTCTTGCTGTGCTGTGTATTTGAGATTTTGGTGTCTTTTGTTTGCTAATAATTGTATCTTGTTTCGCAGGGACAACCAGGCTGACCTGCGATCGACAGAAGGTCGCTATGTGTCCTCTGAAACGTAAGAAGCTTTATTATTTAATAAAATCTTGTTATCATGATTTGGATGTATTCTGTGAAACAATATGGGTGTATTTTGTGGATCAAGTTGGGTGTATCTTGTTTACTAAGTTGGATGTATATTTCGTTTGAATAACATGAAATCTGTTTAGACTACCGGCTGTGAACTTGGGAAGTGATGATCCTTCCTCTCAAGGACGCACAGAACAGAGTAGTGTAAACCAGCCGTCTCAGAGCATGTAATTTCTCTTTCAAATAACCGTTACTTTTGTTCTTCTAATAACTTCTACTTCTAATTCTGTATATATTTTTTTAGAAAAAAAAGCCCTTTATTATTTTATTCAAGAAAAAAAGGCAGCAAAAAAAAGCAAAAACTGCAATTATGTAAGTTCTCAAAAAACAAAGCCCGTCTTCTTTTTGAATTGTTCGGGTGTATTTTTTGACCTTCTTTGGGTGTATTTTAGGTTGACTCCGGATGATTCGAATATGATGGTTGTTAGGGAACAAACGCCGTCGGAAGCGCTTGCAATGTGAGTTATCCAAGAATATTTCAACCTTATAACCTTATTATTTTCAAATACGTTGTTAACCTTTCATTTTTATTCTTGTTTAGAGTCCCGATCCAGTTTTTTGTGCCGCCATCCCAGCAAACAACCACTGACGCAGATTCCGAACCAACCCCTATGCTACAGATTGAAGGGGCTAGAGAAACGTAAGAAAATAGTATTGGGTGTATATTTGTTTAGGGTTTGGGTGTATATTTGCTAAGAGTTTGGGTGTATACTCTTCCTGATCGATTTTGTGTAACTGTGCAGCACTTCTGAAACCCCCAAACAACTTCAAGAAACAACACCCAAGCTTCCCCCAGCTCCAACAAAAATGTAAGTTAATTAGACTAGAATCAATCTTTGCTTGTCATCTGTATATTCTTATTCTTACTCTTATTCTTATGTATAATGATGCAGTCATCCAGAGGCCGAGGACGCTGCTGCCCTGTTGATGATGGCACGGACAGCAAGCTATGTTCCTAAAACAGATCCGGGGATGCCATCATTCAGCCTCGGATTGACAGATTCAAGCCAGGAGGGGGCATCAACGCAGGAGACAGAAAGGGAAAAATCTCCAGAAACTGCAACTATGCTAGAACAATTGGACAGTTTGGTCCAAAAGTTAGCAAGCAGTGCGTCAAAGGGAGAAGACGAAAGTCCAAAAATTCAGAGGGAGACTGGGGGAGAAAGTTCTGCAAAGTTTGAAACCCCGGGGGAATAAATCAAATTCCGGATGATATGAAAGAAAAGTGCTACATCTGGGGGACGAGACTGAAGGAAGATGCAAAGGGCAATACTGACGAGTTTGAGGAGATATGCACTCTGACTGGCCAAGGAGAATACATTTTGATGAGAACGCACCTTGCATCCCTCCAGGCAAACAGTGATATAGAATCTCAGGTAATTTTAGACTAACATTAATGTTTTTACACCAAAGTCAACTGCAATGTTTATTAATTTAAAATTGATTTCTAGATTGTATCTGCCATCTGCCTCATCCTAAACCAGAAAAAGGAAAAGAGGTTTCAGGCACAAATATACTGTCTCCCCCCCGATATTGTGGTAAGTGTTACTTTTACGAACTTTGGGTGTATTTTATGCATTGATTTGGGTGTATTTTTTAGCTTAGATTGGGTGTAAGTTGTGTATTTTCATGTTTTCATTTCTTGTATTGCAATTCTTGCAGAGCATGGCACTTTCGGATCACCCAAGGGGGGAATTCATATCTCCGAAAACGAACAGAGAATTCAAGGTGGAAGCCTACCCCAGTTTCATTCCATTCATAGATAGAAAAAAATTAAGTTCGCATCCATATGTAAGTTTTTGTTTCGTAAATTTGTTAGTACGCTTATTTACTTATATGCCAAATAAAATAACAGACTGTTGAAATGTGGTAATCCTTCAGATTTTTGCTCCTGTTTGCCACTCGGGACATTGGTGGTTATGGCTGATAAATACAAGAACGCGGAAATGTCAAATACTTGACCCGCTACACAAAAAAGCTCCAAGCGAAGAGAGAAAGGACATTAATAAATTCACTGTAAGTTCCCTCTGTCTTCTTTACTTTAATAGATAGGTCTATTTTGAAAGTTGAGTTGGGTGTATATTCCATATTCAATTGGGTGTATATTCCATATTAAGTTGGGTGTGTCTTGTCCATTCATACGGGTGTATTACTGATTTGTTTTGGTATTTAAGGGATATGTATTTTCAAGATTGATAACATATGCCGGCGGGAAACCTCTCGAGAAAGGCGAGAAGGAGAAGGAAATTAAAGCGCCATATGTTAAAATTTCAGGCCAAAAAACAAGGTATAAATTTGTGACTCTGAACATTAAACTTTCCTAAATGAGATTTGTAATTTATTTTCTTCGTTTTCAGCTATGACTGCGCTATCTACGTAATGAAGTGGCTTGAGTTAATAGAGCCGGAAAACATTAAAAAGGGGAAGTATGAATGGGATAATTGGACACAGGTAACTGTCTTTAGAACTATATAACTCTGTATTACTTTACTGAATTAATATTTCTGTTTAAACATAACATACTTTTTAATTGTAGGAGGAGGTGGACCACTATAGAGTGGAGTATGCTTCCCGGATACTATTCAGTGAGTTGAATACACAGAGAGATCGGGCAATTAGAGAGAGTAGTGCTATAAGACTGTCGAAGCCATCCTCTATATTATTGAGTACGTTTTGTCAGATTAATTCTGCTGATATAGAAACTGGGTAGTTTGTAAATTGAACAAATGATGTAAATGTTTGCCATTTATCAACAACTTCTATTCCATGTATATTTTTTCCCATAGTTAAACTATCTGTGCTGATAAACTGTCTGTGATGTATTCAAAAACTGTATTACAGGTGGTAAAACATAAAGCAAAAAATCAAAGCATACGCATATTATAAACTGTTACACCCAACGCAAGTCTAATAATACACCCGAGGTTGAATAAAATATACACCCAATTGTCTGTGCTGTATTCAAAATGAATGAATTACATCTACTAAAATATGAAAAAAAAAACATCAACTGAAATATACGCCCATAACCTGTGAATTTTTACAGCTTTTGTTCTATATGTATCTATATATGTGTCTATATGTAAATTGTCAATTAACAAAAATACACCCAAAGGTAACAGTGATTTTACACCCATACTCTTTATAACTATACACCCAAAGAGTTATCCGCTGCTGCTGGTACCCTGAACTGATAATTTATAACTTGTCCCTGATAATGGCTGCAACTTGAATGCGCCGCTGATGCAGCATCAAACAGGTTTATCTGAATATAACAACACTCACGCATTAGCTAAACTATTAACTAGAAAAATAAACTCAATCGCCACAAATCTAAAGAACATTACATTTACCTCGCTTAAAACTTTCGTCTTCTTCTTCTTTGTGGCATTTGCAATCTGTTTCTCCAGCTTTGAACCTAGCTTGTTTTTTGGACGTCCTCTTGTTCGAATCTTTGGCGGGCTTTGAAACTCGTTAACGGATTCCAAGTTGGCGTCTTCGTGGGATAAAGAAGATGTCCCCTTCCTTTTGGCTTTTAATGCTTCCATCTCGGCCATGACGTTATCGTACGCACGGTGCAGAATTGCAGTCAGCTCCTCCGATTCGGAGGCAAATTCACAAATATTTTGCGAACGAAAAACCAGTTGGTCGAACCTCTTGCTTCTTGGCTCCATTAGTGGCTCGTCGTGGCTGCTCTTGATGTGTGTGTGTCGCCTCTTTACCTTCTTGCTCCATCGTTCCAGTATGTATCTAGGGGACACTTGGCTTACTTGTTCGAAGCTTAACACGCTTAGTGCGTGACGGCACAGTATCCCTCTCGACTCGAATAATAAGCATTGGCATTTTACCTCGGCTGCAACTGAGTCGTAGGTAACTGCGAACTTGTCCAATATTGAGCTGGAAACTTGTTCTCCGACTTCGTATACTGAATAGCCTAGAGCGGAATTCTTTAATCTGGTGATGCAATTCGCCTTTCCTCTGAATTGGGCTTGGACTTCCCTAAACTTTGCGTGGGTGTACGCATCTTGAAACTGAGCTTCGATGGAGGATTTGGTTGCACACGGTATGACCGTATGAAAATCTGTAGCATCTGATTCTCTCTCTGCTTGCTCCCTGCTTCCGAGGCAATTATCGTACTGTTTGACGAACTGAATGAGCGAGCTGTTCCGGGTGATGTACTTGTTAAAAAATGAATGCATGCTCTCGCTCCTTTGTGTGCTTCTCATCCCTGCCCAGAAGTGGTGGTCCAGATAGATAGGAACCCATATGTGACGGTCTTCGTACAGATCTGTATAATACACCCAAACACACACAGTAAAATACACCCGAGAGATCGTACAATTTACACCTCTGCTGCAGAATTTAAAAACACATTACCTGAGAGCCACTTGTTGTCCGCAAGACCAAAATTCACCAGAAAATCGTTCCAATTCCTATCGAATGAGTCTTTGCTGTGAGAGTTCCAAACAACATGGCTCATTTGTTGTTCGATATCGGCATGTCCCTTGTACCCGTTTAATTTGCTTGGAATCTTCTTCATGATGTGCCAAATACACCAGCGGTGAACTGTTGTTGGCATACAGGCCTCTAGAGCCCTTTTCATTGATGCGCACTGATCGGTGAGAAAACCTTTCGGAGCGTTTCCTCCCATGCAACGAAGCCAGCATTGAAATAACCATTTGAATGATTCAATTTCTTCGTTCTTCATCAAAGAGCATCCGAGAAGTGTTGACTGACCGTGGTGATTCACCCCGACAAAAGAACCACAGACCAAATTATACCTGAAACGAATTACCATGGTCCAGAATGCAAAATCATTAGGTACACCCCAACAAATGCTTAGAATACACCCAATGACACAGCCAATATACACCTCTGCTGCGGATTCGTAAAAATAAATTAATTTAGCATCATAAACAGGGACAGTTTGTTACCTGTTTGTATTGTAGGTGGTGTCGAATGAAATGACGTCTCCGAAATACTCACAGGCGGCTCTGCTTCGTGCGTCGGCCCAAAAGGCCAGCTTAATCGATTGATCCTCCTCGAGTTCAAGCTCAAAAAAGAAATTCGGATTCTTCTCTTTCATCCTTAACAAATATTTCCCGAATTCCTTTGCATCTTCTTGTTCGGAAACATTCCGCACTTCCCTGGTAATGTAATCCCTCACGTCCTTTTCGATGAAATTTAACTCGCGGTGACCCCCGGCAGCCGCAACAAATGATTGGTAGGTTTTGCTTGGTCTGATACCGGCCTCGTCGTTATTCTCTATCGTACGACGAATGGACATGCTTAGTTCCCTGTGCTGTTTGAGCATCTCTGCTTTGCTTGGACAGCAGGGGTGTGAATGATCCAGCACAACCTTTGAAATGATCCAAGCACCGACATCCTTCAATGTGTGTATATAAATTCTTGCAGGACAGTTTAAACCGGCTGTCGGATTGGTCTTCTCGGTTGGAGATATTTTAGATTTCCATTTTCCCTCTCTGCTACATGTAATCAGTTGATTCTTAATCTCGTTTTCCTTCCTATTTGTGCACCGAACTCTTGTAGAGAAACCTAAAGCCTTGGCGTAGTTCCTGTAAAATTTTCCGGCATCTTCAAGGGTCGTAAAGGTCATTCCGACCTTCGGAACAAGCTCGTCATCAACAACAGAGAGAGGCTGCACAATAAACCGTGTCAGAACTGTGAATACACCCATAGATATGATACAAATACACCCAATCATGTCTAATATGATACACCCGAACCGAAACAACTCAACTACAGAATGACCTTTAAAGCCATAAACTGTCAATACACAGACTGCAGAATACACCATGTCAAAAACTAAAAACACACCCAATCATGTCTGATATAATACACCTGAACAACAACAACTCAATTAAAAATAACAAAAAACCAGTAAAGTGTATATACACCCACACTTATAGCTAAAATACACCCAAAGAAGAAATTGATCTACACCCGAGCGTCTGCTATAAATTCCAGGTAATTAAACAATGTTCAGCAATTTTTAAACTACACAATACTATACAAATTACTGTAAATCAAACCTCAGGAACTTCGTTAGATTCAAATTCATAATCCACATCGCCTGGATTCAGCACAGAATCTGAGCTTGAAGGATCCATTATCTTCAAAACGAGTTCGAACTTTGATTTCAGAAAACAACAAATCAAGAGAGAAAACGAAGCTCGAGGTGCAGAGAGAGAAAAAGAGAACGTAAACGAAGAACATACCAGTGAGAAAAGAAGAGGAAAAGATCGATGGAGAAGAATGAGGGAAAACGCGCGAGAAGAAGAACAACCAAATCTCAAAATAACGAAAACGAAGAAGGAAACAAATATTTTAAATTTGGAAGTTAGATATACGCGGCATATTATATAGCGCGTGTAATCAACGTAGCTGGAGGAGCGAGTATTTTAAATTTATTATTTAATAAACTTGTAAAGCATACAAGCCCTAATAGCTTGTATGCAGAGCTTTTCCGTTTTTTATAATAGATGAGATATTCTGACAAAATTTGATCTCTAATTTTTTTTTTTAAAAAAATTAATTATTTAGAATAATTTTTTAATAAAATTTACTTTGTATAAAATTATTAAATTTTAGGAATGATTTTTTTTAATAATACTTGCAAATTATATTAAAAACTTATCTCTAAAATATTTTTTA
Source organism: Arachis stenosperma (assembly GCF_014773155.1). Lineage (NCBI taxonomy): Eukaryota > Viridiplantae > Streptophyta > Magnoliopsida > Fabales > Fabaceae > Arachis > Arachis stenosperma. The sequence continues at coordinate 25,110,155 of NC_080386.1, read as the reverse complement.
AAAAATATATTTAATATATCTATTTATTTTTGTCAGTAATATGAATATTTCAATAAAATAACAGTATTTTTTATATCTCAAAGTTAATTGTGATAACCTTCAAAAATATATATAATACAAGTTTTTTTTCCGGTGAACATATATAATACAAGTTACTAACCATGAACGTTGTTTTTGTTTCTTAGCAACAATGTTATTTGGATTCTTGAAGGCAATCATTCTTTATTTTTGTGGTTGAAGAAAAGGGTCAATGGCCCAAAAGAAGAAGAAACTAATTAATGCTCAAGTCTACAAACTAAAGACTGGATTTCACGAGTCTCTCTATCAATGACCTGCATTCCACGACCCAAAAAAAAAAAGGAGCAACATGCATTCCAAGTCCAAGAGATAGTTCATGGCTCTAACGAGCAACCGAATCAATAGGTCAACAACTCTATTCGCTTTTAAAAATACTATTTGTACGATAAAATCGGTTCCTAATATATTTATGTATAAATATATTTATAATTTAATTTATTTTTAATATATATTTATACTAATAATTAATTTTAATGATTAATTTTAATGTACACGTAATATAACTCATTTGTTTTATGATGCATATTTTTCCATTGAATGAAATAGAATATGTTAGCCTGATTTTTTATATTACAATAATACTAGATAATCAACCTTTTTCAACCAAAATCAATTAAATTTTAAATTTTAAATAGTAAATCTTTAATCCTTAATAATAAAATTATAAAAAAGTAAATAATTTTTATTATATGTTATTATTGTTATATTATAAAAAAATAATTTTATTTATATTAAATTAATTTTAAATTTTAAAATAAACTAAAACAATCATTTTATTAAAAAAAGATAAGTATTTAAACAAAGATAAGTGTAACAGATTTTTTTTTTTTTAAAAATAAGATAACAAAAATAAGATAAAAAAATAAGTATAAAGATCAACCATGCATCAAAGTCAGTTCAAAGATTCAAAGATTTAGGATTTAGAATCCTAACACCTTCCTCTCTTCCAATTCTAATTCAATTCCATCGGTGTCTCCGATTTTAGAGGGAGAACTTCAACTCTTTTGAGAAAAAAACGAAAAAGTCTTCTTTTTTGGTTTTAGTTAGAATGGGATTGATAGTTGAGGTTGATACCGTAGACGAGGACGCCGCCGTTTTGGTCCCGCCGCCGAACTTCTCAATGGTGGAGGACTGCATTTTCCGATCCAGTTTTCCCACTCCTTCCAATTTCCCTTTTCTCCAAACCCTAAACCTTCGATCCATCATATACTTGTGTCCAGAGCCCTATCCAGAAGAAAATCTGGAGTTTCTTCGATCGCAGAACATTCGGCTCTTTCAATTTGGAATTGAGGGGAAGACGGAGGCTTCTTTACCTATTCTGAGGGATTCAATTATGGAGGCTCTGAAAGTTTTAATTGATGTGAGAAATCACCCAATTTTGATTCATTGCAAACGAGGAAAGCATAGAACAGGTTGCCTTGTTGGCTGCTTGAGAAAATTGCAGAATTGGTGCCTATCTTCTGTGTTTGAGGAGTACCAACGATTTGCTGGTGCTAAATTGAGGAATGGAGATTTAATCTTTATAGATAGGTTTGACATTGTAAGTCTGAAGCAGTGCCTTTACAGTATCATCTACCAGTATCAAGGATATGGTTCGAAGAAGAGACGATTGCTGTATACAGACCAGAACTTGCAGAAACACCAACTGGCATCCTTTTAGTGTGTGTTTGGATTAGCGTTTTTAGATGGAAGTTTGTATAAAATTAATTTTGCAAAATTGATTTTAATTAAAATTGAGTTGGCGGGATTTGAAACCCTTTTCCTTTGTCTATGAAATGGTAGATTTTCTAGTAGTGTCATGGTTCATTTTTACATGCTCCAAGCTCAAAAAAGTTTTAGGTTTTTCAAAGTACGCTAAAGAAACGGTATTTTTTCTTTTTTATCTTTTCTTCTTTCTTTCTCTTTTTATTTTGGTTGTGTTATTGTTTATGTTCCTTCCATTTTTATTTTCTCAGGAACACACACAGAATACAAGAGAATATTTTTTTTATTGTTGGACTTCAGTGTGTAATACAAAATAAATAACCTAAGTTCCAACCCATATGGTCGATGCCGTTTTTTAAAATTGAAATTATTTTTTAACAAATTAAATTTTTTTTAAAAAAAATAATAGTACGGCAGGGCTGAATTGATCTTTAACGCCAAAATCATTTTTTAGTGAATTAAATTTTTTTAAAAAATAACAATACAGCAGTGCGCCAGTGCCGAATTGATCTTTAATAAATGTTACTTTTCAAAATCTAAATACATGTATAACACAACAATTAGAAAATAACATGAAAAAATAGTAAAATATACAAATAATTCCACTAATAAAAAAATTGAGCCAATACAAGAATTCAGCCAATTAAGTCTATTTGAATTGTCGTCAAATTAGAGTTTGAATGAAAGTAATTTTATAGAATTGATTTATGTAAAAATAAGTTTGTGTCAACATGATTTATGTTTGGTAATTTTATACTAAAATTAATTTTGATAAAATAAATATTATTTAAATAATATTAGTTAAAATTACTTTTAAATAATTAATTACTAAAAAAGATATGATATTAAATTATAACGTTATTTTTTATCTATGTTTAATTTTTTTAATATATTTTTCATATAGTATATTTTTAGTAATTCTAGTACTTTTTTTAGTACGTTATAAATTATTATTATTATTATTATTATTATTATTATTATTATTATTATTATTTATAATTAATTTTTTTGTTTAATTTATTTTATTTAATGGGATCAATAAATCATATTATAAAAAAAATAACAATGAATATAATACATAAATATCACAATTATAAAAGTGTATAATGTTAAACAAAAAGTTAATAAAAAATAAAAATAATAAATAATAAAAAAAGAGCATATATAAAGAGAAATAATAACAATTTTATAATTAATACAATAATATGTATAAAAAATAAAATTGATAAAAATAAATAAATATTAGATGTCAATGGCTAAAAACTAAATATAAAAACTAAGAATTGTTGCTTTTTGTAAACGCAATTTTGAGTAAAAAATCACTACAAATTAAAGCTTTTAAAAAAATAAAATATGTTTTTTCCCTTCCAAAAAGTATTTTTCAAATTCACCCTAATTCATTCATAAGGATTGGATCCCAGTCATTTTATTCATAAGAGTGAACAATGTAGTTTGCGCATTTGATAACATGTTTCAAGGCAATGAATGATGATTCAGTCCCCATATAAAAAAAAAAAATGAATGATGATTCAGTTGTTGAAAGTTCGTTCAAATTTAATGAAAGATATACATATACTTATTTATTTTTTTTATTATTATTGTTGTATCTGATATAGAGAATAATATTATCTGTCTATACTAAACTAGTTTTAAATTTTAAAATAAGCTAAAACAATTATTTTATTAGAAAAAAAATAAACATATAACTAATTTAAATAAAGATAAGTATAACAAATTTTGTTTCTAAAAAAAATAATAAATAAAAATAAAATAAGAATTTAATATTTAATCTTAAATTATAAATTATAAACTTAAATACTAAAATTAGCTAATGTTAACAAACTAAAAAAATTAGTTTCTATGCTTTCTTTTTATTTCAGCAACAAGAAGATAACATGGGTGAGGATTTGCACATCCATCTTTAATGAAATTAGTGACTATATATTGAGGAATCAGATTCCATTATTTTTTGAATTCTATTTGCAGAAGCAAGTTTAATATCTTTCGAATCATACCATGGCGTGCATGCTGCATAATTTAGATGAGTGATAACTGATAAGAGATTCATTCACATTCAGACTCATATGACCTTTTGAAGGGTAATTCCATCAAATTTTGATTTGATGCTAAAATCTTCAGTTAAGGGGAAGGGGGGGGGGGGGGGGGGGGGGGGGGGGGGTAAGCTTCTAAGCTACACGATTAGGTTGCTTCTAAAGAGGAAAAAATAATCTAGATATCTAGTTAAAAGAGCCACTCCTATAATTTACCAATATTCCATATCCCTAAAATAGTAATAAAGAAATTTGCCAAATTCATATCAATTTCAGAATCACTTACATCTTGAATGGCTTGGTTGAAAAAGCATCCTGTATTTGGAATCCTATGTTAAAATGCAATTATTGAAAGTTAAATTTTTTATAGTTGTTATGGATCTTATTTGTATTTAGAAAAAATGTAAAGAGCATAGAATTTATATTTAGAGCTATTTGATGGCTCATCACTTGGAAAAAAAAATATATAATTGTTATCTATATACTTTTTTAGTTTTTTTTTTTTATTTTTAAATTTTAACCATTTATCTTTTCAGTTTATATTTTTTTCTCTTTTCTTCAAATATTCATGACATATAATATGGAGAAAATTAAATATAATAATATAATTAAATTAAGATTCGATTATGCCAAAAAAAATTGGTTTCGAGTTAATCTTATAAATATCAATGTACTTTTTTATTATAATATCTAATTATACTTTTACATAGAGAAAAAAAATATTATTTTTAAGTAAAATATAAAAATTAATTATTTTTATTAATTAAATATTAAAGCATGCATATTAAACTCTTTTATTTTTTATTTTTTTTAGACAATGAAGGTTAAAATAAATTATTAGAAAAAATATATAACTAAAAGACTTATTAGAATTTTTTTTCTTGGTCTATGGACTAAGAGTCTGGTCTTCTTAATTGAGGTGATTTTTTTCCACAATCCTTTTATAAAAGTGGCTATTTGTCTTTTTTTTTTCTATTGACGGAATCAATATAATTTCAAAAAATATTATAACTTCTATAATATTATTACTACGGATAAAAATAGTAAAATACTAATTGAATCTTTAATCACATCTCTCAATGCTATATTTCCACTAAAGGATCCAGGAAAGTTCAATTACTTCCTAGGTCTTGAAGTTACTTACTTACAAGGAGGCAGCATAATGTTATTCCAAAAAAAAAAAAATGCAACTGAATTGCTAGACAGATCTGGGATACTGACAACAAATGTTATGTCAAACTCAAATACTCAATAATGATCTCTTTTACTAAGCTTCACACTGCAGGCTCAGAACTTTGTGAAGATCCTAAATTATATACGTTTATTGTTGGCATTCTACAATACTTAACAACAACAACAAAACATGATATGTCCTATGTAGTAAATAGAATCTTTCAATTTATGCATAATCCAATAGAGCTGCAATGAAAAGCTGTTAACAGGATACTAAGATTCTTCAAAAGTGCGTTGAGTCAAGGGTTAGCATTTAATGAGTGCAGTGATTATAGAATTATTGCCTTTACAAATTCAGACAAGAACGGAAATGTTGATAATAAAAAATCCATCACAGGGTATACAATATATCTTAGTTCGAATCTAATGTCATAAGCGAACCAAGCTTAATAAAAACTCTACAGAAGCTAAATATCATGATCCTTGATCTACTCAAACTGAGATTATGTTTATACCTTAGCTGCTTGAATTGTTGAAGATCCAACAAAATGCTCCCCCAACCATTTATTATGACAACCAAAGTTATTGTTTTTTGGCAGTAAATCCGATTCTACACTGCAGGTGCAAGCATCTAGAGTTGGACTTGTATTTTTTTTAGGAAATTAGTGACTCAAAAGAAGCTTTACATAGTGTACATCCCTTCACAAGATATCAATTGGTAGATATTCTAACAATACCTTTCTCACAAAGACTGTTTGATAAATTTAAGATTAAACTTAAGAGTGTGTGATAATCTCTATCTAAGCTTGAACTGGAAGAGGGTTTTAGAAGTATATGGATATAATTAAGTATGATAAAGATTAGTCAGGAGTGCTAGTTCACTATTAGTTTGCTTTCTTTAGTTAGCTTTCTGTTTTATTACTTTAAAATCTACGAAATTAGTAAATAATTAGTCAATAAATTAATTATTATTTAAAAAAATAAAAAAAATTAAATTTTATAGTTTAATAAAGTAGAAATAATTAAAATATAAATTTTAACATTAATTTTAAAGAATTTGACTCAAAATTAGGCCAATGGGTCGAACCGAATCCAAATTGGGCCTATAACCCAACACATGAAAACACAACTCAGCTTTCTTCTTCCTCTTATCACATGCAAAATGCTAATAGGGAGCCAAGAGAAGGAATAAAACTCCAAACCTAACCTGTCATTCAACCTCACATAACTTTCAATCTGGAGTTCCGATCGCGCGTCACACCGTTTGCAGCCACACGACCACCGCGTCGATCTCTACAAAGCTCACTAAACAATTTGGTAATAAGTACCTCACTATTTTTTCTCAACCAATCTCTCCATAATTTTAAAAATTTGAGGTTTTGATTGTGAGGGATTATATGATTTTGGTGTTTAGGATCAAGTTTTGTGGACTTACCGGGTCTTGTTCCAAATTTTCATTAGTAAAGTAAGAAACCTCTAACTCTTGTGAATCACTAGTAATTATGAGTTTTAAGTTGATTTTGAGTAATATTGTTGGTATTAGATTAATTTGTGAGTTTTTGGATCAAATTGGTGGTGTTGGAAAGCGGAAATTTAAGTCTTAATGGCTGGGAGTTCGCACTTGGTGAGGAGTTGAAGCATTGGAGCTTGAAGAACGGTAAAATTGAAGTATTTGGGGCTTTAACGAGGAATTGACCAAGGTATGATTTTGGTTTTTCGTAGGTAATATATAGTGTAACGTGAAAACTTAGGCTAGACGACCTAGGATAAGTTGAATTATGTGTTTGGTGTATACTTCGTAGTTTTAGTTTATGCAAATTGTGTTGAATTGATATGGTATGGTTGGATTGATGGTCATTGATATGAATGTGGTTGATGTTGGAGAAATGATGATTTTAATGATTGGTGTTGATATATTAATGATTATATATAAAGTTGTCTTGAATATAGATCATTGGGTTGAACATGATGAAATTATGAATTGGTGTGTTATGGAGTGAATGATAAGTGTTGAGATATGATTTGATTTGTTTTGGGTTCTGTTTGAAGCTTGGGATATTGGTATTGAGTTGAGAAAGTAGTAAAAATAGAGGTTTGGAATTTTAGGCAAAAGACTAATTTTTGACCAAACTTCCACAGGTTATAACTCGGCTTTCGAACACTCAAACTTTACCAAACTTATTTCATATGAAAACTGGGTCCGTAAAGTTTACATCGTTCAAAGAACGAACTAAATATGGTTTTTAACAAAAAATTTATGCTCATCAAAAGTTTGGTGTGGAAAAGTGTTTATGCAGATTTGTAACAGCTTTTTGAGAAAATACAGGGCCTGCGTACACGAACATATGGCTGCGTACACAAAAATTCACCATTGTCTAGGAAAACTAGCATATGCAGACAAGGGTCGAGTATGTGAGATAGTGAATTACACCTTGCGTACGCGAGACATGGCATGCATACGTGGACAGAGCTCGCGGACGCGAGACTCGTGTTTTGGAAAAGAGTGGATTTTGTGATTTTAAACCTATTTTTTAACCTATAAACCTCTATTTTTACTCTCTAAGGCCCAAAAACTTAGTTTTAATAATGGTGAGGGGGTTAAACCTTGAAAAGGTGATAACTTGGGAGTGAAAAAAGATTGCGAAGTGCTGATTTAAGCTTGAGAAGTGTTGAAATGCTGAATACGTGATGAATGATAGATAAGATGAAAAAGACTAATTGAATTTGATGATGATTGATTAAAAATGAATGAATATGATAAATGAGGCATGATTGAGGATGATTGATGATGAGTATGCCTGTGTTTTCTCTCTGATTGTAAGGGTGACAGGGAACCTATTCCATCTAATGGTGGTAGGGCACATATTCTCTTTAATGGTGATAGGGCACTCTTCCTCTAACGGTCAGTTGATGTGCTAAGATACTTGTGCGCAACAGAGAGACAATGCACAGGTTAGCTACTCGACATGTCGGGCTGATTGTATAACCGACAAATGAGCTCATTAGCCAAAGGATAGACATGCATCATATGCACTTGTTTGACTTGGTTGTGTATGCATTTTTTTTGGCTTGCCTAATTACTTATCTATGACTAGCTGCTATCCGATTTACTTGCTATAATTGCATTCTATCCATGTTTTCTTTGATTGTCTTGTATGTCTATGCAACTGAGATACCCCTTGTCTGGCGGAGGAGTGACGAGGATAGTTCCACCGGTGTTTTGGAGGGTTGGAGAAAAGAGAGGTTGGGGTATTAAATTAAAATTGGGCTAGAACCTAAGTACCATAGATAGTTCACATGGTTTTTAGTTTAAAGTATAAGTCTAAGTTTTTAATCTGAGTGTCAGAGTTCTAGGATTGCCTCCGCTTTTTTCGAGACCTTATATACTATTTATGTGGGCACCATTATCATGCTGAAAACCTCCGGTTCTCATTCCATACGTATGTTGTCATTTTTCAGATGCAGGTCGAGCGGCACCTCGCTGAGTGTCTGGAGGTTCCCATGGCAAGCAAAGTTGGGATGTTATATTTTGGGTTGTCGGTTATGTATTTATGTTTTTAGACTCTCCTTTGTATATATATGTAACTTATGTTTAATCCATTTAGAAGCTTTTTGGAGAACTTGGTGCTTATTTTATGTATGTCGGGATGTTTTGGATATACTTATATACATGTATGTATGTACATATTCTCCGGTCGGCCTTGACTTCGCAGCTCGAATCTGGAGCTTGATATTCTGTATCTTTTGACATTCTGCTCTTATTATATATATGCCTTTACCTTTCTTCGTATTCTAGTTTTCGTACATGAGCGTTGCGCTTTTATTTTTCACAAATTTGCTTAAATCATCCTTTAAGGCCCCTCATTATAAATTATTTTCAACTATTACTATATATATGTATATTTTATTTTAGCGAGGTCATAATACTTCACTACCCCTATTTTACAACTTAAACATAAAACTTTGTATGATAAGGTGTTATAATTAAACCTGTTAGCGTTGCTTTCTATATATAGATTCTATTAGGTGTCTTCGGCTACATATAACATATTATAACTCAAGGGTTCAGTACTTTTGATCATACTTTCACAAGCGTTCAATTCAATTTTAGTTTCTTCATTTTTTTGGTCAAACACACACATCTATTCACACACACGCACGCATAAAATTCACTATAACCTAACTTGTAACACCCTACCATACTTAATCTTATGCTTAAGTCATAAGACTGAGATAGTAAGGTATTACGACCTCTAAAAATAGAAGTATATATATAATAATAGGAAAAGAGATACTTAACTAGGAGCCTTGAAAAATAGGTAAATCAATATCGCAAAATAAAAAGCGCAACGCTCAAGAAAAAGAATTGCTTGCGTGCTAAGAAACCTAAAGGTTATAGACATAAATAAGCACAAGAACGAAAAGAGAGCCAAGGGTACAGTGAAACTAGCTCCTGACTCAGCCTGCGAAGCCAAGACTGGCTGGAGAATATTTACACACATATATATACAAGTATCCCAAAATACCCAAAATACAGAAATAAAGTCCTAACTCTTATGTAACCTCTATGAGGAACATAATAAGCAAGTTTCTTGGAGAGCAAGCTAAGTACATAGGTACATATATATACAATCATAAAACCCAAAATAACCCAAGGACTACTCCGCTCCAGGATCCAAACGCCTAGCGAAGAGCCTCTCGACCTGCATCTGAAAACAACAACACAGTAAGGAATGAGAATCGGAGGTTCTCAGCATGGTAAAAGTGCCACGCATATAATAAATAAGGTCCTGAGAATGCCATAGGCAATCCTAGAACTTCATTATTCAATTATCCAACTTAATTACTAAACAAAAACCATAAACAGGGGTAGGTATTCTAAATCTACCTAACTTACTCAATTTCAATCCACACCTATCACCAAACCATTTCTCCATTTCCTCCATCCCTCAATCACCCATAATGCAATAGGAACAAACAACCAAACAAGTTCAAGCACAAGTAATAAACAGATAATACAAGTAGCAAATATACAAATAGCAGGTGATATATATCAATTAGGCATTCCCAATTAAGGCATAGCAAATAAAGCACACATATACATATGATGAATGTCTATCCTACTGGCCGTGAGCTCACGTGTCGGTTATTTTGCTAGAACCCGACACATCTGGTAGCTAACCCAGACATTGGTCTCTAGATTGCGCATCTCCAAGAGGATCATAAATGAAGGAGAGTGCCTTTCCACATCGAAGGAATGTGCCTTTCCACCTTCTCCTGGAGGATATACGAAGGAGAGTGCCTTTCCATATCGAATGAGTGTGCCTTTTCACCTTGCAACCAGAGAAGAATGTGGGGGAAACAATACGAAGGAGAGTGCCTTTCCACCTTCCCCACATCTGCATCACGACAAGAGAGGAAACTTCCGTCCTCAACTTGCCATATCGACCATTTCGGCCACACACAGTCATTCCCAAATCACATCATTTCCTTACATTCATTCTTTATAGCCATAACAACATGTATTCATTTAGCTTTCACATCATTCTCTTATAATTAATCACGTTTACCCTTTTTGGGTCCCGACGAAACCATTTATCAAACTCTTCTCAACTTCTTTAATATCGAATAATCTTAAAATCAATCCAACTCTAACATTAAATCAATCACATCACACGAAGATTAAACTTTAACTTCTCGAACCCATGACTATCACTAAGACATCCCCGATAATCTATTTTCTTTTCTGTTTTTAATATAACAAATGAACTCGGAATTGTGAAAACTTTATGTTCAGGTATTCATATTGGAATAAGCTTTCTAACAAACAAAAGATCATAATTTTATGATTTTTCTAGCCTCAGGAATAAAGGAAAAACCGTGATTGCTCTGCAGTGCATAAAACCAGAAAAACAGTGGCAGCATGTGATATTCAAAATTTAATATAAAATCCAAGTTAAATCCAATGACTTTAAAAATTAATGTAGTTAAACTTTACTCATCCAAATTTCTTTCTCAGTTAGTTCTGAGTTAATACCATTTTTAATGAAGAAGTTACATTACCTGGAAGTTAAGTAAAAATGAGTCAAAATCTGTTTTAGAAACTAACAAGCTTAGTACCTTTTAATTTGAATAACTTTTATTAAAAAACTCCAATTAAGCTAAATTTTGGTTTGGAAACTCCTAGCTCATCCGGGAACAAGTGTGTCTTAATTGCAACCCAATTTCTATTCAATTCTAAGAGTTACAAGCATTAGAAGTTGGTGCATAATTTGTTGAAATCTGTTTCTTTTCAGCTTTGACCACCAATATTCAAAAATTCACAACTCCTAATATTCAACTCTTAAAATTCTGAAGTTTTAGATCAATAAAAAAAGTTAATCAAATTTTATAACAAAATTGGTTTGGCTCCAAAACTCAACTCGTAGAAGTCGCAGCAAGACAAACAAGTTGATACTCTGTTTAACCATTTCTGCTGCTGGCCAGATTTAACAACCTAACTTTAAAAATTTGCCATAAATTGTATATTTAACAAAAATGTCCCAAATTTTCCAGTTAAGTTCCTTATATTCCCAAGTTTAGCTCAAACTTGGTCTCATGTAATTCTGATCATTACATAATTAGTTACAGCATATGCAATACCACCACAACACAACTCTACATTCTTATTAACAAACACCAATCCTAATCCATCATAAATAAATATAAGAAAACACCATTAATGACTTCCACACCTCATAATTCCAATATATATCCACCAACAAATCTATTTCAACAACATTACAAGGCTAATCATTAAATACAACAAACAATTCAACTTATCCTATGGTTCTTCTAACTTAAGTTTTCACAACACTGTAAATATTAAACGTGCGAAACTTAAACCATACCTTGGCCGATCACTTAATTCACCCAAGGCAGCCTCTCAACACAAAATTACAGCCCCTCCAAGCTCAAGTAAAACAGCCACAAACTAAGCTTTGATCACCAACAAGCCTCCAAATATTCCTAATTAAATTCCAATGCATATATACCCACTTAATCTACACCTAATATATATACATATTCCAATTTCAATTTTTCCATAATAAATACAAGATTAAACTAGGGTTAGGGTATCCTTACCATACACATATACTCAATAGCTTGAACCCATAAGTTCCGGTAGCTAACTTAAACCTAGAACACAAGAATTGAACAATTTTTAACTTAATTGTTCATGAATTTCTGAAATTAGGGGAAGCTGCATGAGAAGGAAATAGTGAGTTACCTACAAAATTGTTTCATGGGTTTCGTAGAGCTCGTCGTGGTGAACGCGTAGTTACAAACGGTTCGTCAATCGGAGCTCCGGATCAAAAGTTATCTTTGTTTGAAGATCAACCTAGGTTTTGGAATTCATCCCTTTTTCTTCCTGCATGTACGCTGCTTCTGTTGTGTTTCTAAGAAAGAAAATGAGCTCAAGCTCATTTATATGCTGGGCCAGTTGGGCCCAAGGGCTCGGTTTAAGCCCGGTTCAACTGGTTCGACCCGTCAGGTCTAATTTTGGGCCAAAATTTTTGAAATTGGTGTCAAAATTCTCGTTTCGAAGAGCTCTATCCTATTTTGATATTAGTTTTTCATTTCTAATTTTCCTATTTAAAATTCGATTTATTGACTAATTATTTACCGATTTTAGTGGGCTTTACATCCTACATACCTAGTTAGGAATTTTGTCCTCAAAATTCAGAGTGAGTTACCTGAAAAGAGGTGTAGGGTAGTCTCTCCGCATCTCTGACTCAAGCTCCCTGGTATGTTCTTCAATACCAGCCCGACTCCAAGTTACTTTTACCAAAGAAACCTCTTTCCCGCGTAGATGCTTAATGTTGGTATCATCAATTCTAACCGGAGTTACTGGAAGCGTCAGATCTTTTCTCACTTGAACTGATTCCAGTTCTAGGACATGACTAGATCAAAAGTGTATTTATGAAGCTACGATACGTAAAACACGTCATGCAGGTTTGAAAAACATGGCGGTAAAGCAATCCTATATGCCACTAGTTCAATTCTCTTTAGGATTTCAAACGGCCCAATGTAATGGGTATTCAGCTTTTTACTCTTGATGGGTCCCCCTATTCCGGTGGTCGGAATAACCTTTAGAAAGACGTGTTCTCCTTCCTTAAACTCTAAAGGCTTCCGCCTTTCGTTAGCATAGCTCTTCTATCAGATTTTCACAATGAGAATGTTAACTCAAATTTGCGTAGCTCTTCTTCGTTGTCTTGGCTATCAAATTCAGGAATTAAAGTATTTGATGCTCTAGTTTTTTTTTATCAAAGCCGAGGGATTTAGCGCACCATGAGGCTTTACCTACTTTCCGATGTATAGTCTCGTTTAGCATCTTCGATAAACAATTTGTTCTGATAGGCGAAATGAATTTGAGTTAACTGACCCGCAGTCACATAACAACATTACTTCCTATCTTAGTCCTTTAATAACCCCTTTCTTTCTTACTCAGTAGCAATCCCCTTGTATTGTCATTGTGAACTCTTCCATGGTTACCACATCTCGGATGACTCTTGGTACTCATTACTTATCTTCGGACGTGTTGAATATTTAGTCATACGCGTCGCCACATTATCCATCGCTTCGGGACTCTCAACCCTATCTTATCAAAATTGTGATGCATCTTAGTAATCTTTGGTTGAATCGAAATCCGTTCTTGATGGTTTTGGATGATGGCTTACGTTCTCACTTTCTTCATTAGGCATACTAATCTCTTCATGTACTTTCGAATCCGTTTCTTCATTCCTCTCAATCTCATTCTTTGTTTCCCTTGATCTCTTCTTGATTTTCCTTTTGTTTACTAGACTTCGACATCCTCGGTGGATCTCTATCGTCTTCTTTCACTTTCTGTATCTCATCTTTGCCACATTTTAAGTCTGCAATAGATTTAGTTTGACTCCTTCAGCTATACCCTTGGTATCCAATTTAGAGTTCCAACATAATTAGCATTCTTTTCTCCGAAATTTATATCCAAGAATTTCCCAGAAACTTCTTACTCAGGGCATCCGTCACCCCTTCATGATGTTGTATTTACACGCATCTTAAACCCCTCTGATAATGTATCGCACTAATTCCGAGTTGTTAAATAAGTTCGGATATCCTGATCACTGGATTTGGGGTTAATCCTTCTCTTGGAGTTCGAAAGCTCTCTTCATATTCGGGTATCCATGTAACCAGTGTATTTCTTGTGCGTTAAACTAATCATAGGCTTTGTGGTCGGCAAGAATTTTAAAGCTCCAAAACTCTTTTTTTGACGGCGCACGCTTACATGTTTCATCTTCCGTGTCCAAAAGTCTTGCTCTTAAGGTATCAACATCTCAACAGTTGCAGCTATAATTTATATGTGACACTAATATAGGCTCGAATTAATTTTCAAAAGAACATTAAGCTCGAAAAATGAATGAGCAATACAAACGGTGTTCGTAATAAGTCAGAAAGAAAATATTGTATACGGTTAATTAGGACTATACTGAAATGATGGGATGCATAAGGAAAGGAACCTGGGTGCATCTCAAGAAAAGAGTCCAAATTAAAGACCTTTGGTAGGAAGAACGGAACGTACAGAGTCAAAGAAGTCTCAGCTGATTCTGAAGAACATGGTTTGCGAATAAAGGCAACTCTAATAATAGCGAGCATACAAGATTTCAAGGGTTACGCGTTTATACCAGGACAAGCTCAGACTCATCCTGGAAGAAACAAAATTCATGCGCACAAGGAGTAAAGTTAGAGAGGTAGTCAAGCCATTTGGGAAGAGCTCCGGATAGAATGCCAATGTAGGTTTCAAAAGAAAGATTAGATCGAGTCGCGAAGGTTCATTAGTAAACTCTCTCTGCATAAGGCTTCCTGCCGTTCTCTTCCTTCTTCTCTGGCATAACCGGCGCTTCCCATAAAGAAATAGTTGGTTAGATGGTTCTCTCTTCTAGCACTCCCTTCCAATCAAATCCTAAATTCTATCGATTATAACAATATCTTTGCTTGTGGTGCGATTGAAGTAAATCTGGCTTCCGGTACTAAGCCCATCGCAAACTTGCTCTCTTTCTGAAATGGAAGTTATGACACACCTTCAAAAATTGTCTTAGAAACTCTCTTGTATAGGGATCTGGTTTCATCTTTATTTACCTCTTAACAATTAATAGTCTTCGACTAATCACCGACTTAGATTTTATGACTATTAATGCTCGTCATACAGTACGAATAAGTATCACGTATTAATGATATGCAAGGAAGTTTGAAATTCAACTGCTAGTTCATGGTTACCTCAGGTCTGAGAATCGGGTTCGGCTGGATCCTAGCCTTCCTTGTATGGACAATTTCGAGATACATGCCCTGGCCTCCCGCACTTGTAACATACGCCTAATCCGGCCCTGCATGGTCTATTTGGATGGTACTTCTTGCACCTTGGGCACCTTAAGTCATCCGGTTGAGCACTAGTTTGCCCTTCTGAATTCGGATCCAAACGGTTGTTGTTCCTTCGGTCATTGTTCCAGCGTTGAGAGCATGAAGTAACAGAACGACCCCTCTTGAAATTTTGGCTCCTAGGTGTAATATTTGTTTTCTTTTCCTTTTTCTCTGTAAAATACTCCCGGCGATTATTCCTTGCTACCACAGTTCTTCGTGAGCTTTTTTCCGTTGCTTGACTTATGTTATTTAACTCTGGATAACCCGTTATCTCCACTAGTACCGTTGCACTTGGGTAATATTCCTGCCTTCACGTTCATTTCCACCATCATTGCCAATTCTAGCTTGTGGTCCCGTCCTATCCATCGCTCGACTGGTCGCAGTAGCAACAGCACTAATGGCAGCAACAGCACTCGTTATTGCGGTCACAAGGTTGGTCAAACTGTCTGCCGGTATAGTTATCTCGTTACCTCTCCGTCCTCGACCTCGATTACGCCCACGACCGTGCCCACGAGATGCCATTGGTTCCTGTTCTCACCAAACAAGTGATATCAAGGTGATCAGTCTCAATATCGCAAGTCTAGTGTTTCAAAGTCCCAAGTGCATGCTCATGAACATTCATGCCACATATATTAGCTAGATATCCTAATTAGCATGTATAGACACTCCGAGTATGCCCAAAAGCATAATTAGTCCGTCCCTCAGGCTCTATAAGAACGAACTGCTCTGATACCATAATGTAACACCCTACCATACTTAATCTTATGCTTAAGTCATAAGACTGAGATAGTAAGGTATTACGACCTCTAAAAATAGAAGTATATATATAATAATAGGAAAAGAGATACTTAACTAGGAGCCTTGAAAAATAGGTAAATCAAAATCGCAAAACAAAAAGCGCAACGCTCAAGAAACAGAATTTCTTGCGTGCTAAGAAACCTAAAGGTTATAGACATAAATAAGCACAAGAACGAAAAGAGAGCCAAGGGTACAGTGAAACTAGCTCCTGACTCAACCTGTGAAGCCAAGACTGGCCGGAGAATATTTACACACATATATATATACAAGTATCCCAAAATACCTAAAATACAGAAATAAAGTCCTAACTCTCCTGTAACCTCTATGAGGAACATAATAAGCAAGTTTCTTGGAGAGCAAGCTAAGTACATAGGTACATATATATACAATCATAAAGCCCAAAATAACCCAAGGACTACTCCGCTCCAGGATCCAAACGCCTAGCGAGGAGCCTCTCGACCTGCATCTGAAAACAACAACACAGTATGGAATGAGAATCGGAGGTTCTTAGCATGGTAAAAGTGCCACGCATATAATAAATAAGGTCTTGAGAATGCCATAGGCAATCCTAGAACTTCATTATTCAATTATCCAATTTAATTACTAAACAAAAACCATAAACAGGGGTAGGTATTCTAAATCCACCTAACTTACTCAATTTCAATCCACACCTATCACCAAACTATTTCTCCATTTTCTCCATCCCTTCATCACCCATAATGCAACAGGAACAAACAACCAAACAAGTTCAAGCACAAGTAATGAACAGATAATACAAGTAGCAAATATACAAATAGCAGGTGATATATATCAATTAGGCATTCCCAATTAAGGCATAGCAAACAAAGCCCACATATACATATGATGAATGTCTATCCTATTGGCCGTGAGCTCACGTGTCGGTTATTTTGCCAGAACCCGACACAACTGGTAGCTAACCCAGACATTGGTCTCTAGGTTGCGCATCTCCAGGAGGATCATAAACGAAGGAGAGTGTCTTTCCACATCGAAGGAGTGTGCCTTTCCACCTTCTCCTGGAGGATATACGAAGGAGAGTGCCTTTCCACATTGAAGGAGTGTGCCTTTCCACTTGCAACCAGAGAAGAACGTGGGGGAAACAATACGAAGGAAAGTGCCTTTCCACCTTCCCCACATCTGCATCACGACAAGAGAGGGAACTTCCGTCCTCAACTTGCCATATCGACCATTTCGGCCACACACAGTCATTCCCAAATCTCATTATTTATCATCATCATTTCCTTACATTCGTTCTTTATAGCCATAACAACATGTATTCATTTAGCTTTCACATCATTCTCTTATAATTAATCACGTTTACCCTTTCCGGGTCCCGACCAAACCATTTATCAAACTCTTCTCAACCTCTTTAATATCAAATAATCTTAAAATCAACCCAACTCTAACATTAAATCAATCACATCAAATGAAGATTAAACTTTAACTTCTCGAACCTCTGACTATCACTAAGACATCCCCGACACTCTATATTCTTTTCTGTTTTTAATATAACAAATGAACTCGGAATTGCGCAAACTTTATGTTCAGGCGTTCATCTTGAAATAAGCTCTCTAACAAACCAAATATCATAATTTTATGATTTTTCTAGCCTCAGGAATAAAGGAAAAACCGTGATTGCTCTGCAGTGCATAAAACCAAGAAAACAGTAGCAGCATGTGATATTCAAAATTCAATATAAAATCCAAGTTAAATCCAATGACTTTAAAAATTAATGTAGTTAAATTTTACTCATCCAGATTTCTTTCTCAATTGGTTCTGAGTTAATACCATTTTTAATGAAGAAGTTACATTACCTGGAAGTTAAGTAAAAATGAGTCAAAATCTGTTTTAGAAACCAACAAGTTTAGTACCTTTCAATTTGAATAACTTTTATTACAAAACTCCAATTAAGCTAAATTTTGGTTTGGAAACTCTTAGCTCATCCAGAACAAGTGTGTCTTGGTTGCAACCCAATTGCTATTCAATTATAAGAGTTACAAGCATTGGAAGTTGGTGCATAATTTGCTGAAATCTGTTTCTTTTCAGTTTTGACCACCAATATTCAAAAATTCACAACTCCCAATCATCAACTCTTAAAATTCGGAAGTTTTAGATCAATAAAAAAATTTAATCAAATTTTATAACAAAATTGGTTTGGCTCCAAAACTCAACTCGTAGAAGTCGCAGCAAGACAAATAAGTTGCTGCTCTGTTTGACCTTTTCTGCTGCTGGACAGATTTAACAACCTAACTTTAAAAATTTGCCATAAATTGTATATTTAACAAAATGGTCCCAAATTTTTCAGTTTAGTTCGTTATATTCCCAAGTTTAGCCCAAAGTTGGTCTCATACAATTATGATCATTACATAATTAGTTATAGCATATGCAATACCACAACAACACAACTCTACATTCTTATTAACAAACACCAATCCTAATCCATCATAAATAAATATAAGCGCACACCATTAATAACTTCCACACCTCATAATTTCAATATATATCCACCAACAAATATATTTTAACAACATTATAAGGCTAATCATTAAATACAATAAATAATTCAACTTATCCTATGGTTCTTCTAACCTAAATTTTCACAACACCGTAAATATTAAACGTGCGAAACTTAATCCATACCTTGGCCGATCACTTAATTCACCCAAGGTAGCCTCTCAACACAAAATTATAGCCCCTCCAAGCTCAAGTAAAACAGCCACAAACTAAGCTTTGATCACCAACAAGCCTCTAAATATTCCCAATTAAATTCCAATGCATATTTACCCACTTAATCTACACCTAATACATATACATATTCCAATTTCAGTTTTTCCATAATAAATACAAGATTAAACTAGGGTTAGGGTATCCTTACCATACCCATATGCTCAATAGCTTGAACCCATAAGTTTCGGAAGCTAATTTGAACCTAGAACACAAGAATTGAACAATTTTTAACTTAATTGTTCATGAATTTCCGAAATTAGGGGAAGCTGGCTGAGAATAAAATTGTGAGTTACCTACAAAATTGTTCCATGAGTTTTGTAGAGCTCGTCGTGGTGAACGCGTAGTCGCAAACGGTTCGTCAATCGAAGCTCCGGATCAAAAGTTATCTTTGTTTGAAGATCAACCTAGGTTTTGGAATTCATCCCTTTTTCTTCCTGCATGTACGCTGCTTCTGTTGTGTTTCTAAGAAAGAAAATGAGCTCAAGCTCATTTATATGCTGGGCCGGTTGGGCCCAAGGGCCCAGTTTAGGCCCGGTTGAACTGGTTCGACCCGTTCGGTCTAATTTTGGGCCAAATTTTTTAAAATTGGTGTCAAAATTTTTATTTTAAAGAGCTCTATCCTATTTTTATATTAATTTTTCATTTCTAATTTTTTTATTTAAAATTTGATTTATTACTAATTATTTACTGATTTTAGCCGGATTTACATAACTACTATTCGATATCAAGTCCTATGTGACACTTTTAAGAGGCAACTCAGCAACACTTATCAACATGCTTTAGCTACCGTTTAATTTCTTCTCAAATTTTATATGATATGTAATTTTTTTTTGTGTGCATATGATTTGTATTGTTAATCACAATAATTATTAGGCAAATTCTTCTATATAAATGCAAGAATAAATCTACACATAGATTTATATTGGAAGAGCATCTGATTAACAAGTGTCTATTCAAAAGGATAATTTTTTTGGATCATTGAATGGCAGCTATACCAATGCCAGTAATAGTAGTAATAGTCAGGGAATGGTGATGTGATTTTTGAAATTAAGATAGATTGATTAAATTAATTAGAAGTTGTGCCATTAGCCATTATTTGCACACATTCATATTATATTGGGCGTGACATTATGTGGGGTAAAAAATCTTAAAATAATGTACGTAAAATTTGTTTATAAATGGGCTTAGAGAGTTTTTTGTAACAAAAAGTTTTTTAAATGAAATGTGATCCTGTTACAACTACTAGTACTATACTAATTATACTTTCAACAATAATAATACTTGGGCACACTTAATACTAGTAGTTATAATATTAATATTAATCATAAATATTAATAACAGTACAGATAACAAAATTCATAATAATAATAATAATAATAATAATAATAATAATAATAATAATAAATGAGAAGAAGCCAACTAAAATGGTTAAATAGGCTCAGGAATTATTTTTGGTAATAAAAAGTTAAGTTGAATGAAAAGATGATTTTTTTTTTAAATTTAGGAGTAAGATTCAAATTCAAGATTTTTAAATGAAGATGGAGAAACTATGCTATTTGAGATATAGTTTAATAGCATGAAAAGTAATTCCTTGACCAAAACAAAAAAGAAAGACCGATCTACTACTACCACTATTCAATAGTTAATATCTTAATGGTTAATAGAGTTTTCGGTTCAAAAGAAGAGAACCATCGAGAGACCGAAGATCCCTCCACCCTGGCCTGGTTACAAGATTTTATTGAACGTGTCATTATATCAGAAAAAAAACTCAAATCCGTTTGAGGCGTACATATCATTCGACATGGTTAAGACAAGAATATTAATAATAACAAAAGTCATAATATTATTACCAACATTAATATTAATAATACAACTTAATAAAATAATAAGAGTTTTTCTGTTTTTTTATAATAGTTACACATAACTTTTCTATTTTATATTTTCTTTATCTTAATTCATTTCTTAAAAAATAACTAATCGAACAACTTAATGTTGAACAAATTTTAATCACTAAATTAGTCTATAAATTTAAATCACTAAATTTGCCATAATTTATTTTTTTTAAATTAATTATGAAGGTAAAAAGTATTAAATCATAATGCTAATAATATAAATAACATTATTTATCTTTTAGGTATTATTATTATTATTATTATTATTATTATTATTATTATTATTATTATTATTATTACCGTTGTTACGAATTTTGTTATTTATACTGTTATTAATATTTATGATCAATATTAATATTATAACTACTAGTATTAAGTGTGCGTAAATATTATTATTGTTGAGAGTATACTTTTTTTTTTTTTTTTTAGCCAAACGGTATCCCCTGTTGAGAGTATATTTAATAGTGTTAGTAGTTGTAACTGAATCAACGTTTCATTCAAGAAACCTTTTGTTACAAAAAATCTCTGGGCTCATTTATAAAAAAAATTTTACGTACACTGTTCTAAGATTTTTTGACTCACATCATGTCCAGTTCAATATAATATAAATGTGCTCAACTGATGGCTAATGGCACCACTTCTAATTAATTTAATCAACCTATCTTAATCTCAAAAATTGCATCACTTTTTACTGACTCCTACTGACATTTGTATAGTTGTCATTCAATGATTCCCAGAAGTTGTTTTTTTAAACGTGTTCGGTTGTCGGGTTCCGGACAGATCGGGTAAGCAAGTGTGGGAGCGAGGACGCCTTAGCTTTGGTCGCGCTGTTTGTGGGTTGTCGAGTAGTCGAGCACTTGTCTTGGAGAGATGATGAGGGGGGGTGCCACCTGCAAAGACACTCCGACGCTCAAGTCAGCAATGTGCAGGCGGGCAGAATAAAGAGGTGAAAGGATATGACGTACCTCGGGGAAAGAGCCAGCTTTCCCTTTATATACATGTCAGTCATGGGCCCCTCATGGAGTCAGGCCCGTATCCCAAAGGACGCTGTCCCACAGCCGCGTGTGAGCCGTACAGGACGCGTGTCCGGGTCGGTTGGAGGGCGTGCAACCGGGTCGGGTAGAGTTTGAGCCGGGTCGACCCGTGCGAATGCCGGGCCAGGCCGTAACAGTGCCCCCACGCGCCAATGGTAGTCGTGGGAGCTACCAATGGCGCGTCGTCTCGCGTCTCGTCTGGTCGGCCTTTCGTGGGAAGGGTATGCCCCCAACGCGCGTGTCCTTTGGTTGCACAAGCAACCGTTTCATCGCATCGTTCCTTGCGCCGAGCATTGAATGCTCATAATGGTGTGGAAAAACCCTGTTTGAAAAGACTATTCTGCCCCCAGGTGTTTCGCGCTTTTGGGGAAGCAGTTTTTAAACTGTTCGGTTTTGTGTTTCTGCATTTTTCCACACTTCCCATTCCTCCCCTTCTTCTTATTTGACATAAGATCTCAGAGTGTTGCTGTGGCGTCTTTGTTCATCCTTCCTGCATTTTCCCAGACTTGCAACTTCATCTTCTTTCCATCAATTTAGGTAACTTTCGAATCAATCTCCCTTTTATGCATTATTTCTGCGCGTTGTTGTTTGGTTTTTGCTGTTGTTGCGTAGCCTTTTGATTGCGACTAGATGTGTTAGGGGGGAAAGTACCATTCCAGGGTAGGTTTTTTATTGTTCTTTTCGTGCTTTAGTCTCGTTTGGCCTTGGTCGGGGAGTCGTGGGGGTAGCGTCTGTATTCGGCCTGAGCAACCGATCTCTTAGACTGACTGGATGGTCCCCCCATGTAGGTATGGCTCGCACGGTTTCCCGGGCTTCCGTTAACCCCGCGGCGTACGATCCATATGCTTGGGTCATTTCCGACGTGAAGGATTCGCCTAATCAAATGGGCGAGGAGGAGCTCACCGAGTTCCGACAAGCCGGGTACTTGTGTGGTGGGACTGACGAGGAGGCCAATTACGACGTTTTCGTCCCGGCTCCTCACGAGCGATTGTACGAAATCAACTTCCAACCCCGCCAGGTCGCCGACTGGATTTGGTTCTACAAAGCCATGTTCACTCAAGTCGGAGTTCGTATTCCGTTTTCAGCCTTTCAAATGGCGCTTTTAAATCGAATTTCCGTGTCACCGTCGCAGTTGCATCCGAACAGTTGGGTCTCGATCCGCTGTTTCGAGATGGTCTGTGAATATCTCGAACTGCCGGTGTCCGTGGATGTTTTCCTCTTCTTCTTCACCCTCACAAACCCTTCCAAGGAGGGGAAACACAAAAAAGGGTTCATGTCCTTCCGGTCTGCCCAGGGTCGGAAGATTTTCGGTTTGTTTGAAGATTCTTACCATGGGTTTAAGGACAAATATTTTAAGGTCCGCCCTGTCAAAGGTCGTCATCCCTTTTGGTTGTCTTTGGAGGGGGTACGGCTCATCCCGACTTATTGGAGTTTCGGGACAGGGTCCAATACTTTTATTAAGGTAACCTATAGAGGCATGTCGGCGGTGGATAGGCAGATTGCCGAGGTGTTGATGGCAGTTTTTGGGAAGAACCAAGTAAATCCCCACCTCCTCATGGGTGACCGGGAGTCCGGTCGTAATTATATTTGTGAGAAGCTTTTTACTTTACCCTTTACCTTTTTTCCTTTTATTGATATTATGTGGTGACTAACCGACCTTCTTTGCTTTCCTGCAGTGGATATGTCTGCGTCGGTGACGGGTCTTCCCGACTTGTTTCAAACCTTTCTAGGCGGTGGTGATGACGAGGAGGGTGGCGAGCAACCCGCCCCCGAGGGGCCTGATGCTCCTCCGGAGGTCAAGGATGTTCCCGAGCAGAGGGCCGCAACCGACGAGATTGGCACCTCGGCTCAAGGTGCCGCGGTTGAAGGTGGCAAGGCAGTCCATGCCTCCCCTTTCCGCGAGGTGATTGGAACTGGGGGATCCGTGCCTAACCCGGATGAGGCGGAAGAGGTCCCCAACCCGAAGAAAAGAAGGAAGGCCTCCACGGCGTCGTCTAGCCCTGAGGGCGTCCTTACTGTCATGGAAAGGAATTTTGACGCCGGGAACTTCATAGACTCCCAGCTGATCCCCGGTACCGAGGAGTATTTCCACGAGTCATCCCTTGCCGGGCAGGCGAGGTGGATGTATCGCACTCTCCTGCGCGGCGCAGTCATAGCTCGGAAGGCCGAGTTCGAACTGTCCGGGATGGAGTCTCTCCGCAGGAGGTTGGATTCTGCCGGGAGGGCTAATAACGAGCTGAAAAGTGAAGTTGAAACCCTTCGGGAGCA
Organism: Arachis stenosperma; assembly: GCF_014773155.1. NCBI lineage: Eukaryota > Viridiplantae > Streptophyta > Magnoliopsida > Fabales > Fabaceae > Arachis > Arachis stenosperma. The sequence goes on along the minus strand of NC_080386.1, from coordinate 25,085,975 downwards.
ATTGACTCAATCTTCAGAAAAACTGGACGCTGCCGAGAAGAAAGCCACCGCTGCCGAGCAGAAAGCTACCGCCGCCGAACAGAAGGCAACAACTGCTGAGAAGAAACAGAAAGAGTCGGACGCGATGGTTGAACGTTTGGTTGAGCGCGAAATGGCTTTGGAGGGTCAGGTCGGCGCGGCGCAAAAGCGTGTGGCCGAAGTTGAGAAAGAGAAGCAGGCCGTGGAGGCCGAACTGGCAACATGGAAGGCGAAGTATAAAGACGTCGTCAAACAGGGGAAGGGTGCGATTCTGGCGACCGAAGAGGCTCTTAAGGCTCAGGTCAAAATCATTGCTCCCGAGTTCGACACATCGGCAATCGGCGTTCGTAAAGTCATTAAGGATGGCCAAGTTGTCGATGTCCCCAAGAAATGAATCCTTTGTTTTAAAGTTTTTGTTTAGCCGTTTTGTTTTGGCTTGTGAATAATCTTGATTTTAGCCGTTTTGGCTTGTGAACAATTTGATCTTAGCCGTTTTTATTTTGGCTTGTGAACAATGACCTTTTTTGGTCGCTTGCTCGTGTTGTCGCGATAAACCTTTTCTTATTCGTCTGATCGCGTTATCGTTTCTAACCGTTTTGGTTTATAGTTGTCGTTTATTCGTCTGATCGTGTCATTGTTCCTATTAACCGTTTTTGGTTTGTAGTCGTTTATACCGGCGGCCCGTGGCCTTTCGTGTAGTTATTTGTTACAACGGTAGTTGATGATCTCCCGGGGTGATCAGTCCCGGGTCGCACGTCGGCGTTAGTCATGACGAGATGGTTTATCTGAAAAGCGGAGATAAAATAGGGTGGAGAATTTGCACAAGTATATCTTATTCGGTAACCACATAAAGGACTTGAAAGCTACTATAAAGTTCAAATGACAAATTAACTACTTAGCTAGATTAGCCGGCATGTCGTTCCGTCCTCTAGGAGTAGAATCTTCTAAGGTTGTCCGTGTTCCATGTCCTCGGGACCTCCTTGCCATCAAGCTTTTCTAACTTAAAGGCTCCTTTTCCCATCACCTTTTTGACTCTGTAGGGGCCTTCCCAGTTTGCCGCTAGCTTGCCCTCTCCGGGGGTCGGCAGGCTGATATCATTCCGCCTTAGGACGAGGTCGTTTGGCTCGAATTCCCTCTTGAGCACTTTGGTGTTGTAGCGCAGAGCCATTCTCTGTTTTAGCGCCGTTTCTGTCAAATGGGCCATTTCCCGGGCTTCATCTATCAGGTCCTTTTCTACGGTTTCCTCTACTCCTTTCAAAAGCAACCGCGGACTCGGTTCACCGATCTCTACGGGTATTACTGCATCCACCCCGTACGTTAGTCGGAAAGGAGTTTCCTTGGTGGAGGATTGCTCGGTTGTTCGGTAAGACCAGAGAACCGATGCTAGCTCGTCGGCCCAAGCACCCTTTTTGTTGTCCAACCTCTTTTTTAGTCCTGAAAGGATAACCTTGTTGGCGGACTCCACTTGTCCGTTCGTCTGAGGGTGTTCTACCGAAGAGAACCTTTGTTTTATGCCCAGGCCGTTGAGGAATTCCACGAACTTCTTATCAGTAAATTGCGTGCCGTTGTCGGAGATGACGACTTCCGGTATCCTGAATCGCGTTACCACCTGCCTCCACATGAACTTCCTGCAATTAGATGAGGATATGCTGGCTAGCGGTTCGGCTTCTATCCATTTGGTGTAGTAGTCAATTGCGACAATGAGGTATTTGACTTGCCCCGGGCCGACTGGGAAAGGCCCTAAGAGGTCGACTCCCCATTGAGAGAATGGTCGAGAAGTCGTCAGCAAGCTTAACTCGGAGGCCGGCGCCCTGGCAAAGTTGGCGTTCTGTTGGCACTTTACGCATTTTTTGACGAACTCTTTGGAGTCTGCCATCATCGACGGCCAATAGTATCCGGCTCGGATTAGTTTCCTCGCTAGGGCCTTGCCTCCGATGTGGTGCCCACAGCAGCCCTCATGGACTTCCCTTAGGACGTAGTCCGTCTGATCGGGGTGAAGGCACTTCAGTAGGGGTTGGTTGAGCCCTTTCCTGAACAACTGTCCTTGGATGACGGCGTATTTGGCCGCTTCCCTTCTCAATTTTGCCGCGTCCTTTTCATCACTGGGGAGTTTGCCGTGTTCTAGGAAGTCGGTGATGGGGTCTAGCCATGAAGAACCTAGGCTTGTCACGTGCAGTGTGATTGCTGGTTCTCTCGTCATGCCTTGGATGAGAGACCGGTTCCCTTCTCCCGGCTTTGTGCTAGCTAACTTTGACAGGAGGTCTGCCCGTGTGTTCCTTTCTCTAGGTACGTGGTGGACCGTGACCTCTTCGAACTTTTGGCTCAAGCTTTTAACCTTTTCCAGGTACTTCTGAAGCAAGGGGTCTTTGGCTTGGTAGCTACCGTTTACTTGGAAAGTGACGACTTGGGAGTCATTGCATATTTCCAGTCTTCTCGCGCCGACTTCTGCCGCTAGGGTTAAGCCTCCTATAAGGGCTTCATATTCTGCCTGGTTGTTCGAGATGGGAAACTCGAATCTGACCGACTGTTCGTATACAACCCCAATCGGGCTTTCCAGGATGATCCCGGCACCTCCAAAGGTCTGGTTGGAGGCTCCGTCCACATGGAGCTTCCACCGTGTACCCACGTCTTCGCTTGGGTCTCCCGTTACTTCAACTAAAAAATCCGCCATGGCCTGTGCCTTGATGGCTTGCCGGGGCTCGTACCGTATGTCATATTGGGAGAGTTCGATGGACCAAGTCATCATTCTTCCCGCCAGATCGGGTTTTTGGAGAACTTGTTGGATCCCTTGGTCCGTTCTGACGACAACTTGGTGAATTTGGAAGTACTGTTTTAACCTTCTCGAGGAAGTTAGGAGTGCTAAGGCTAGCTTTTCCAACTTGCTATATCTTAATTCTGACCCTTGCAGGGCCCTGCTTATGAAATAGACTGGCTGTTGAGCTTTCCCGTCCTCCCGTACCAGAACTGCGGCCAGGGCTTCGCTTGTTATAGCGAGGTATAGGTATAGTGGTTCCCCGTCCTTTGGCTTCCCGAGAACGGGAGGTGCCGCCAGGATTTCCTTGAAGTGTTGAAAGGCTTCTTCACATGCGGGTGTCCACTCAAACGCCATCCCTTTCTTCATGAGGTTAAAGAATGGCAGGGCCTTTGTCGCCGAAGCTCCGAGAAATTGGGATAGTGAGGTCAACCGTCCTGCCAACCTCTGGACGTCCTTGATGCAACCCGGGCTCTTCATCTGAAGTATCGCCTGGCATTTCTCCGGGTTAGCTTCTACCCCTCTCTGAGTTATCATAAATCCCAGGAACTTGCCGGCTTCCATGGCGAAGGCGCACTTGAGGGGGTTCAGCCTCATACCGTGTTGACGGAGGGACGCAAATACACTTGCCAGGTCGTTCAAGAGGTCGTCAGGTCGTGTTGTTTTTGCCAGGATGTCGTCCACGTAAACTTCAACTGTTTTCCCTATGAGGTCGTGGAATATCCTGTTCATCAGCCTTTGATATGTTGCCCCCGCATTTTTCAAGCCGAATGGCATTACCTTATAGCAAAAAGTTCCTCCTGGCGTTATGAACGCCGTCTTGTCTTCGTCGGGACGGTGCATCGGTATCTGATTGTAACCGGAGTAGGCGTCCATGAAACTTAGATACCGGTATCCCGCCGCGGCGTCGACGAGTGCATCTATGTTGGGGAGGGGGAAGCAATCTTTGGGGCATGCTTTGTTAAGGTCAGAGTAGTCCACGCACATTCTCCACTTGCCGCTGTGTTTTCTCACCAATACCACATTCGAGAGCCATGTCGAGTAGTCCACTTCCCGTATGAAGCCTGCTTCTAGGAGGCTGGCCATTTGCTTGGCTACCTCCTCTGCTCTTTCCGCCGACATCTTTCTCCTTCGTTGAGCCACTGGGCGTGCTTCCGCCTTGACGGCTAGATGATGTGAGATGATTTTTGGATCTATGCCCGGCATGTCGGCTGGTGTCCAAGCGAACAAGTCCCTGTTGGCCCTTATCATTTCAATCAAAGGTTCCTTCAGCTCATGTGGGAGGTTCTTGTTAACGAATGTGAACTTTTCCTCTTCGTCGCCGATTCTAAACTTCTCCAGGTCCCCTTCTGGTTCTGGCCTCGGCTTGTCCTCTACTTTGGCATCAAGGTCGGCTAGGAACACGCCGGATGCTTCCTTGGACTTCTTTCGAAGGGAAAGGCTGGTGTTGTCACAAGCGACCGCCGTCTTGAGGTCCCCCCTTATGGTCCCTATGGATCCGTCATCGGTAACGTACTTGATGACTAACAGCTTTGTGTTAATTATGGCTTCGAAATCATTGATTGTTTTTCTTCCCAAGATGATGTTGTAGGCAGTGGAATCTTGGAGGATTACGAACTCGGCCATTGCCGATCTTCGGCCTTGGGCTTGCCCCACCGAGATTGGCAGGGAAATTACTCCGTCCGGTTTGATGAAGTGGTCGCCCAACCCGATAACCCCGTGCTGGTGAGTCGTCAGGTCGGCATCCTTTAGCCCTAGCGCGTCGAACACGTTGCGGAACATGATATTTGAATCCGCTCCTGTGTCCACGAGGATCCGTTTGACGAGACCGGTTCCCACTCTGGCCGTAATGACCATGGGGGGTTTTCCGGGGCGTCGTTGAACCATTGGTCTTCCGGGCCGAAAGAGATGGAGGGAGGCTTCCTAGAGTTTTGCACCAACGGGGATGAGATCGTCAGAACCTTAGCGTCTTTCCTGTGTGCCGACCGGGATTTTGGCGCAGCGTTTTTGGCCGTTACCACGTTTATCACAGTAAGGCCGTGGTCTCTGTCCTCGGGTTCTTGTCGCCGTTTGGCCGAACGGGTTTTGCCTTCTTCATCTTGATCGCGATAACGTCTCCTCGGTTCCCTGATGAGGTGGGAGAACGCGGCCAGCTTTCCCTCCCTTATCGCTTGTTCCAGTGCATCCTTCAGGTCAAAACAGTCCTGTGTTTGATGGCCATAACCCTTATGATAATCGCAGTAGAGGTTCTTATTTCCTCCCGTACGGTCCTTAAGTGGTCGGGGTTTCGGCAGGATTCCCTTCTCGGCTATTTGCTGATAGACCTCCACGATGGGGAGAGTGAGTGGGGTGTAGTTGGTAAACTTCCCAACCCGAGGGAACGGTCTTGGTGCCTTGTTTGATGCTTCCTCCCTGGCTTTTTCTTTTGCTCTCTCTCCGTCACCTGGTTGCCGAGCTTGGGTGTAACCGGACTGCCGTTTATTGGCAGCCACGACTCGGCTGACTTCCTCATCGTTTATATATTCCTTGGCTACCGTCTGGATCTCATGCATCGTCCAAACCGGTTTCGTGGTAAGGTGTTTTCGGAAGTTCTCGTTGAGGAGGCCGTTTGTTAGGCAAAGACTGGCCACCGAGTCGGTTAAGCCGTCGATTTCCAAGCATTCGTCGTTGAACCGATCTAAGTACCTCCTGGTCGGCTCTCTTGGTCTCTGGGTTACCCCTAGAAGGTTGATAGGGTGCTTGGCCTTTGCAATCTGCGTTGTAAATTGGGCCAGGAATGCACGGCTGATGTCCGAGAAATTGTAGATGGAACTTTGTGGGAGGCCGTTAAACCATCTGATCGCTGGTCCTGCTAAGGTTACCGGGAAGGCGCGGCATCTTACTTCGTCTCCAACTCCCTCCAGATTCATCCTGGCCTCAAAGGCCGTGAGGTGTTCCAGAGGGTCCTGAGTTCCGTCGTACCTCATGTCCGTTGGTTTGTCGAAGTGTTTCGGCAACCGGACCTCGAGGATAGATCGGTGGAACGGGGTGACGCCCATTATCACAGGTTGTCGTGTTCTTCCGTCTTCGCGACCTCTTGTCGCTCGGCGGGTTGGTCCGCCGCGGGAGTAGATGATCGTGTCATTTCGTCTCCTCATTATGGGTGACTCCTCCCGCGTGCTCTCCGCTTCCGTCCGGGATGCGGATGTGCGCCGCGGGCGGCTTCGGTGAGAGTCTTCCTCCTCGCCCCCGGGGGATGGGGTATAGCTCGGATCGGTAGACCGTCCATCCCGCTCCCGGTCGGCCAGCTGTCGTTCTAGGTTCTGGACTCTGTGGCGTAGCTCCTGCATTATTATGGCGCTATCGCCGCCCGTTCCCCCGAATGGTCGTGTTCTCGTATGTCGTTGGGGGGACCTCCGCCGCCCCCCTTGCGAGGCGACGGAGGCTGCCCTCTCCGCTCCGGCTGCTCGAGCTTGGTCGCCGGGACCCAGCACGACTTCCATTTAGGCAGGATTCCCCACAGACGGCGCCAATGTTCGGTTGTCGGGTTCCGGACAGATCGGGTAAGCAAGTGTGGGAGCGAGGACGCCTTAGCTTTGGTCGCGCTGTTTGTGGGTTGTCGAGTAGCCGAGCACTTGTCTTGGAGAGATGATGAGGGGGGGTGCCACCTGCAAAGACACTCCGACGCTCAAGTCAGCAATGTGCAGGCGGGCAGAATAAAGAGGTGAAAGGATATGACGTACCTCGGGGAAAGAGCCAGCTTTCCCTTTATATACATGTCAGTCATGGGCCCCTCATGGAGTCAGGCCCGTATCCCAAAGGACGCTGTCCCACAGCCGCGTGTGAGCCGTACAGGACGCGTGTCCGGGTCGGTTGGAGGGCGTGCAACCGGGTCGGGTAGAGCTTGAGCCGGGTCGACCCGTGCGAATGCCGGGCCAGGCCGTAACAAAACGGATATTTGTTAATCAGATGCTCCTCCAACACAAATTTATATGTATAGATTTATTCCTGCATCTATATCGAAGAATTGGCCTAATTATTATTATGAAAATCATTTTCAGTTACCAATTCATCCTTTTTCTTGTTAGAGCTTTAGGCTTTAAGAAGATGCTAATTCTCTAATTCTTTAATAAAGACATCTATTGTATATTACTAATTTTACAATTAAAATATGTTACGTGTCATTCTCTCATTATAATTAAAATTAAAATTTTTTTCCTTTAAAATTAAAAAGTTCTCTTCTCCTTTCTCTTTCTTTCTATATCTCTCTCATTCCTTCACCCACTTTATCTCTCTTACATATTATTATTATTAGTAACTAAAATATGCAATATGACATTTTCTAATTGTAATTAAAATTGAAATAAAGTTATATTTATTACTAATTTTGTAACACCTTCACTATCAAAATGTCATGCTTTTGGTTGCACCACTATGATAGCTTGGATATTACGACGACTCTAAACATATTTAATAATAAAATAGGAGCATGTTTAAAACTTAAAACCTCATAACCTTTCACACACACATACCAGATACAATACTTTAAAATTATATATATACATAACAATAACTTAGAAACATGCATATCACAAATTCCTATCCCTCTTACAAAATATGTAAATATAAAGACGAGGAAAAATAATAATAACTAAGATAATACAAAAATATCAAATAAACATAGAATGAAATAAACTCTTCTGAAACTTCGTCGCCCATATCGTTAAAAGAAAAAACCTGTAGGGGAGTGAGAACATCGTCCTCGCTGGTTCTCACTATAGGGTTACAGAATTGCTATAATAAGATACGTAACATAAACTGTTTCTAATGTATAGTGATCATTACTCGTTCTATGTGTCTCTTCAAAAACCAAAGGTTTACATTCAAAATCCAAAAATCCTTTTTTAAAAAGAACTTGGTTAATTTCTCAAAATAAAAAACCTTTTTTCCTTTCTTATAAAATCTTAAAAGTTTTCCTAGACAGTATGAATAACCAACCTGTTCCAAATATAGGTTCATTAAGTCTATGCTGAACCAGTTTAATTTTTCATACCTTACTAGACCATAAACATAAAGGAAGTTACTTAAGTTGTATAGATGATCATCCTGTTCCAAATATAGGTTCATTAAGTCGATGCTGAACTAGTTAGATATTTTATACAGAATTAGACCTCAAACACATATCAGTCACGGCCTCAGACCCATCACATAATCAAACACAGCCTCAGGCCCAAACAACTCAATCAACATCCAATCACCATAATCCAAATAATTTCAGTCACAAACACAAGTAAAGAGGTTCAAACACAATCAAAGAAGTTACATCAAGTATAGCAATTAGCAGTTAAACATAATTATTCACATAAGCAAACTAATTACAATATGCACACCTAAATAATGTCACATAGATGCATATGATGAATGTCTGTCATACTGGCTGTGATATCATATTGTCGGTTCAACTGCCAATTCGACACATTCCCATGGGAATGTCGTCTTTCGATCATGAATATATAAATGGAACCTCCCCCACCCCCACGGATATAGTGCCGGGCACACTACCCACAGATATAGTTCCAGGCACACTCTTATGATCTGAAAGGATGTGAGCGGGATTATCTACCTCCGTCTTCACATAACCCATGGATATAGTGCCGGGCACACTCTTGTAGTAGAAGATCTTCCAATTTGGGAATATAATGCCCTGCACACTCTTTCAATCAATCAGGCTCAAAATCTTATTTAAAAAAATCATTCTTGGCCCATTTACTTTCAAATAATAAACGTATTCAGTTCACATCTCGCCAAGAACCACTTTTCTAAAATCAATTTTCTTTTCAAAACAGAGCCACTTTCTGCAACATCTTTCCAAAACTTCCAAACAACTTCAAAACCATGCTAAATTCAAAATCTCTTATGAAAGACTCAAAATGATTCATTCTAAATCAGGATTTGGTGAAAGAATTCCTCAGCAGAGTCTCAAGTCATGTATCCAAATATTAGCTTCTTAATTTGAATAAATAAAATAGAATTTAAACCAAAACCAAGTCATGTATCCAAATATTCCGAACTAATTTCAAAACCAAGTTACTTAAACCAAAACCAAATCATTTAAATCGAAAACCAATTTTAATTTCACTCTTAAATCTGAAGCGTTTCCAAAGGCCCAAAAATTATTTTAGTTTTGCTAATTCAAAATTTAAAAAAATACTTCAAACTTTTTCTAAAACGTCGTAAAGTGAAATTAGTCAATTGAAATTCAAATTTTTTCTAAATCCACTAAAACTCCTCCAGATCTGCTTACTTAATCAAATTCTAAAACATAAGTATTTTCATCTTTAAATCGACTGTGAAACAAAATTCTTTTCTAAAATAAATTACATTCAAAATATAATAATTTTCTTAATAAAATAAGTTCAAACATAATTCATTTATCAATAATTCAATTCAAAGCATAATTCATTATTTTCAAAGTATCGTTTCAAACAAAGTCTCAGATTTTATAGAAATCTCACCAGCACCTTCCCTAAAAGTTGGACTTTGCCACCCGTTTCGGGTCCCAACTAAATCAATCCTCAACTCTTTCCAATAGGTTCAAGACCAAATCAGTTTCCAATAAAAAAATTCAGACTTTCAAATATTAAAAATCATTTCAAATCAAACCAATCAGAAATCTCTAATTTAACAAAACCAGACAATATTCCAATCAACAGACAACCATATTCATCCAAGACAAATCAGACAATTCATAAGACTTACATCATCACCAGAAATGTATTTCGCACATCATATCAATTTATAACATTTTTAATTTAAAATAAATTAATTTTTAGATAAATCCCTTACCTTAATTAGCAAACCCGTAACCCAAACGCATCATAGAAAATATTTTGTCTCAATCTGCGATCAGCGGAAGCCGCAACCTCAACTCAAACCATATTCGCAACAACCACAACCACATTAAAGCGACATGCAACATTCAGAGCAAAACCCTATGTTACCAGAACTTCAGAGTTTATAACCAAGCATAACAGAATACTAACGCAGGAGTTTTTAAAACATAAACACTTATTGAAATAAGAAAACGAAACATCGGCGGACGCTGATGAACCGGTTTGGCGGCAGCCATCCCAAGTGATAGCGGCAACCAGAACTCCAGGGATGGCGATTGTAACAAACATGCAGTGATGATAAAGCTCCCGAAAACTCAAAAGAAACGAAAACTAAACTCAAAACCCTTACCGGCAGTGGATCTCAGCGGCGGCAGTGGCTTTTTTCGATGGCAGAGCACGGCGGTGCGGTTGGTTCCTCCTCCAGCAGCGGCTTCCCTTCCAAGTTCTCTCTCTCACTCGTGGATCCTCTCTCTCCCTGGCGACGGACTCAAAGGGGGTGGCGACCACACGTGCACCAACTATTCACGATGATGACAACGATGGCACTGGCTTCGCGGCGAGGACGACGGCAGCGACAGGGACCCGCGTAGACAACGACGGACGCGATGGCAGGGCCTTCTTCTTCTTCCTCGCGCGCGCTCTCTGCTCCCTTGCGATGGCAATGGCGACCAAACAGCGGCGGCGGTGCGACGGCCCCTTCCTCTCCACTGGCGCCCTCTCCCCTCTCGAATCTTCCTCTTCTTCCTTCCCCCTTTCTTTCTTTCTCCTGTGGCTCCCCTCTCCTTTCTTCCCTTTCTTCTTTCTTTCCTTCTTTCTTTCTTTCTTTCTTTCTTTCTTTCTGCTGACTGTGGGTACAAGACTAGGGTTTGAATTGGAGAGTGTGTGTGAGAATGTGTTGTGTTGAGTTAGGGTTAGGATTTCAATTTGGAAATTTTTGGTTTAATTAGAATAGGATAATTTTAATAAAATTAGAGCATAAGTATTAATTTGAAATCTAAATTAAATTTCTAAAAAAATTACTTGAAAATATTTTTTGTTATATTAAAATACTAATTGATTCTCAATCAATTACTCTAATTGAAAATACATGGTACTATACTTAATTTTCTTTATCCTTAAAACTTAAAGTATTAAATTATATAAATATAAATTATTTAAATCAAATCAATATAAAATTCTTATTAATTTATAACTACCAACTTTATAATTTAAATATAGAAAAATAATTCAATAATTATAAAATTAGATAAAATTCTAATTTAAATAGCCAAGCATAATTATTTTTGAATTTCTAGGACTTTAAATTGTAAATAGAAAAATAATCCATAATTATAGAGTTTTTATAAAAGCCTTAATTTGTTTCAAATCCAATGAATCAAAACTGCCTTTAATTATCTTCAATAAAATAATTTTTGAAATTAAAACTGTAAATAAATATATAATTTGAAATTAGTTCATAATAAGACTTTTCAAAAAGCTTTGAGTCTTACAAATTTAACAATTAAAATGTGTCACATGACATTCTCAATAAAATTGAGATGAAATATTTTTTTTTCAAAATTAATAAACTCTCTTCTTTCATCCTCTTATCTACCTCTCTCCTTCTCTATTTTTCTCTACCATTCACACTCTATATATAGCTTATAATTTATATTTTATATTACTAATTTGACAAACTAAAATATTTCACAAGATATTCTTTCATTATAATTAAAATAAAATATTTTTCTCCAAAATTAACAAACTCCCTCTCTCCTTCTTCTTTTTCTTCTTTATCTTTCTCTCATTTTTTTCTCATTCTCTATCTTTCTCTATCTTTCTACTCTACAAAAAATAAAATTAATAAAATAATATCATTTAAATAAATTCATAAAAATATAAAAATACATTAAATTTAATTTAAAAATTATTCCATAATATTTTTGACACAAAATAATAATAATAATAATAATAATAATAATAATAATAATAATAATAATAATATATTATTATTATTAATATATTATTATTATTATTATTATTATTATTATTATTATTATTATTATTATTATTATTATTGTTGTTGTTGTTGTTGTTATATACATATTTTTTATTTAGTTTTAATTTTTTTTACCACTTATCTTTTTAATCTATATTTTAATTTGTCTTCCTTTAAATATTTATTACATATAATTTGGAGAATATACTAATGTTGTGATTAATTAGAATCAAGATTCAATTGTTTCAAAAAAATTGATTTTAAGTTAATTATATAACTATCAATATAATTTTTTTATATTAATATCTAATTATATTTTTATATATATAGAGAGAAAAATTATTATTTTTAAATAACAAGTGTGAAAATTAATTATTTTTATTTGTGCAACAGACTTAATACTTAATTAAATATAAAAGTATACAGATGAAATTCTTTTATGTTTTAGATAATGAATGGTAAAATAAATTAATAGTAAAAAATTAAATTCTTTCACACAAAAATTATAACTAAAAAATTTATTATTTGATTTTTTTAATCTACAGAGACCTTGATCTTTTTAGCCGACGGGATCTTTTGTCCTCTGCGTCCCTTTTGTAAAAGTAGTTTGATTTTATAAATCTTTTGTGCCATAATCTATAATGACATGACAAAGACGATGTAGTTTTTTAAAATATTTATATTTCTGTAATGATATTACAAACAAAAGCATTAGTTGTTGAATAAATAATGGGTCACCTAAAGTGTTTAGTCCAAAAGGTAAACTTACTAAGGACCTATGGACTTTTCGATTTTTTTTTCCAGTAAGATCTTTTTTTAGCAATATTTTAGACAGTATATTCTTTGTTATTATCATTTACACTTTGTTGTAGGCCCGATGATGAGCGGATATTTTATACGCTTTTGGGGGGTAATTTCATGTAGATTTTAGAATGTTCTAATTAGTTTTTAGTAAAATATTATTAGTTTTTAGGCAAAAATCATATTTCTGGACTTTACTATGAGTTTGTGTGTCTTTCTGTGATTTCAAGTATTTTCTGGCTGAAATTGAGAGAGCTGAGCAAAAATCAGAGTTAGGCTGAAAAAGGACTGCTGATGTTGTTGGATCCTGACCTCCCTGCACTCGAAATGGATTTTTTGGAGCTACAGGAGTCCAATTGGCGCGCTCTCAACGGCGTTGGAAAGTAGACATCCAGGGCTTTCCAGCAATATATAATAATCCATACTTTGCGCGAAGATAGACGACGTAAACTGGCGTTCAACGCCAGTATCATGCTGTTGTCTGGCGTCCAGCGCCAGAAACAGGTTACAAGCAGGAGTTCAACGCCAGAAACAGGTTACAACCTGGCGTTGAACGCCCAAAACAGCCCCAGGCACGTGAGAAGCTTAAGTCTCAGCCCCAGCACACACCAAGTGGGCCCCAGAAGTGGATTTCTGCATCATCTATCATAGTTTACTCATTTTCTGTAAACCTAGGTTACTAGTTTACTATTTAAACAACTTTTAGAGATTAACTTTGTACCTCATGACATTTTCAGATCTGAATTTTATACACTTTGACGGCATGAGTCTCTAAACTCCATTGTTGGGGGTGAGGAGCTCTGCAGCGTCTCGATGAATTAATGCAATTGTTTTTATTTCTCCATTCAAACGTGTGTGTTCCTATCTAAGATGTTCATTCGCGCTTAATTATGAAGGAGGTGATGATCCGTGACACTCATCACCTTTCTCAACCCATGAACGTGTGCCTGACAAACACCTCCGTTCTACATCAGATTGAATGAGCTTCTCTTAGATTCCTTAATCAGAATCTTCGTGGTATAAGCTAGAATTGATGGTGGCCACTCTTGAGGATCCGGAAAGTCTAAACTTTGTCTGTGGTATTCCGAGTAGGATTCAAGGATTGAATGGCTGTGACGAGCTTCAAACTCGCGATTGCTGGGCGTGATGACAAACGCAAAAGGATCAATGGATCCTATTCCAACATGATCGAGAACCAACAGCTGATTAGCCGTGCTGTGACAGAGCATCTGAACCGTTTTCACTGAGAGGATGGGAGGTAGCCACTGACAATGGTGATACCCTACATACAGCATGCCATGGAGGGAACTTTACACTTTTCCATGGATGGAATATTACATTACAGAAATAAATGAGACAAAGCATCTCCAAAACTCCAACATATTCTCCACTACTGCACAACAAGTAACTGTTCCTCACTCTTTTATTTTTCTAATAATTCCAACTGATAATTTTAATTAATATCCTGACTAAGAATAATAAAATAAACATAGCTTGCTTCAAACCAATAATCTCCGTGGGATCGACCCTTACTCACGTAAGGTATTACTTGGACGACCCAGTGCACTTGCTGGTTAGTTGTGCGGATTGCAAAAGTATGATTGCAATTTCGTGCACCACCTGACAACCATATATTTTCTTAAACAAGAGTGTTAGGGCCTTAGAGATTGGTGCACGAAATTACAATCACACTTTTGCAATTTCCGCACAACTAACCAGCAAGTGCACTGGGTCGTCCAAGTAATACCTTACGTGAGTAAGGGTCGATCCCACAAAGATTGTCGGCTTGAAGCAAGCTATGGTTATCTTGTAACTCTTAGTCAGGATATCAATAATGATTCTTAGTTTTAATTGCAGAAACTAAAAGAACATGAAATAAAGAGTACTTGTTATTCAGTAATGGAGATCAGATTGGGGTTTTAGAGATGCTCTGTCTTCTAAATCTCTAACTTCCTACTATCTTCTTCTTCACGCACGCAAGGCTCCTTCCATGGCAAGCTGTAAGCTGGTGGATCACCGTTGTCAATGGCTACCCGCCGTCCTCTCAGTGAAAATGGTCCATGTACATGGCTAATTATCTGTCGGTTCTCATATGTGTTGGAATAGAATCTGTTGATCCTTTTGCACACTGTCACTGCGCCCAATATTTATGAGTTTGAAGCTCATCACAGTCATCCCTTCCCAGATCCTACTCGGAATACCACAGACAAGGTTTATACTTTCTGGATATCAGGAATGCTGCCAATTGATTCTAGCTTATACCACGAAGACTCTGATCTCACGGATTTGAATGCTCTGTTGTCAGGAGAGGCAATCAAACTCATGAATCAGGAGCCCAAGAGATACCCACTCAATCTAAGGTAGAACGGAAGTGGTTGTCAAGCACGCGTTCATAGGTTGAGAATGGTGATGAGTGTCACGGATCATCACATTCATCATGTTGAAATGTGAATGAATATCTTAGAATAGAAACAAGCATGATTGAATGAAAAACAGTAGTAATTGCATTAATCCATTGAGACACAACAGAGCTCCTCACCCCCAATCATGGAGTTTAGAGACTCATGCCGTAGAAGATACAAAATTCAGATATAAAATGTCATAAGGTACAAAATAAATCTCTAAAAGTAGTTTTTATACTGAACTAGTAACCTAGGATTACAGAAAATGGGTAAACTAAGATAGATAGTGCAGAAATTCACTTCTAGGGCCCACTTGGTGTGTATTTGGGCTGAGCATTGAAGCTTTCACGTGCATAGGCTATTCCTGGCGTTAAATGCCATCTTTGGTGCCAGTTTGGGTGTTTAACTCTAACTTTTATGCTAGTTTTGGCGTTTAACACCAAAAAAAGGGTAAAAAACTGGCGTTTAAACGCCAGTTTGCGCTATCAAATCTCAGACAAAGTATGGACTATTATATATTGCTGGAAAGCCCAATATGTTTAATTTTCAACGCAATTAGGAGCGCATCAATTAGACTTCTGTAGCTCCAGAAAATTCATTCCAAGTGCAGGGAGGTCAGAATCCAACAGCATCTGCAGTCCTTTCTCAGCCTCTGAATTTGATTTTTGCTCAGGTCCCTCAATTTCAGACAGAAAATACCTGAAATAAAAAAAACACGCAAACTCATAGTAAAGTCCAAAAATATGATTTTTGCATAAAAACTAATGAAAATATACTAAAAGTGACTAAAGCATACTAAAAACTATATGAAAATACCACCAAAAAGCGTATAAAATATCCGCTCATCAGAGATGATCTACCTACCTTGCTCTTACTCGCCAGATAAACAAGATTGAGACTTTTATGTCGGTAGATTGACCATCTCCAGCAAAAACAAATAAAGAGAGCGACATGAAAATTGATGGGTTAGGACATCAATATTATCTTTTCTATATTTTTATTAAAAAAAGGTCTTATGTCAATACATATGTTAATGCATGTTGAGTGTTTTCTTTATAAAATATATTACTTTTCTAAATAATAAATAGCATAACGTGTTTTGCTAGGTTAATCTCCTTATCCTCCTCACCCAACTCCTTTCTCACCAAAAAAATAAAAAGTCTTAAATATGATTAATAATTTGTTTATAATTATGTCAATGTTTGTGTGTAAAAATATATATTACATTAATGTTAAGAAATTATATGTGCATACTAAAGCAATGGAAATGGTGTTTAGCATATGTTAATATTACAAGTGTGAGGAGTATATGAAGTTGGTCTTATATCGAAGAACACAAGAAAGAGTAAGGAGTTTATAAGATGAGAGACCCATTAACTTGACACTTTTAGGTTTTGAGTTAGATGTGCTGTCTTCTCATCTTATGTTCTCTCATTTGGTTTCTGCATGAAGTCTCCCCGGTGGTCAAAAACTCTCCATGATGATCCAACAAGTGGTATCAGAGCCATCCATAATTGAATTATTGAGAAATAATTAATTTTGTCTTAATTAATACTTAATTGTAAGATGAGAGATCTATTAACTTGACACCTTAAGGTTTTGAGTTAGATGTGATCTCTTTTCATCTTAAGTTCTCTCATTTGGTTTTTCTCTGAAGTCTTCTCGATAGTTGAAAATTTCCCATAATGACCCAACAAGTGGTATTAGAGCCATCTATGATTGGATTATTGAGAAAGAATTAATTTTGTCTTAATTAATGCTTAATTTTGGATTTGAGTTTATGGATTCATCTCTCTAACAATTAGTCTTACGTCTTTAATTAATTGAATTAGACTATAAAGTCTTATCTTTAACTAAAATTTACTCACCAAATATGTCTTAGCATTAAAACTAAATAAATTTTTTAATCAAAATTCAAAGACAAAATACTGAATGTGTAGAAAAATAGAGAGAATAAAAGATAATGACAAATGAGTGAAAAGAATGTAATATTCTTCTTGTATTGCAAATGAGAATAGTAGCTATACATATACAATAGGGGCTGAAATTACAGCTCATTATTGAATGGTGAAACTTGGATAATTCTATGGTTGGCAACATCTTTTCTGTACAACAAGACAAAAAAGATGTTTCTAGAATTATGATGGTATAGTTCCTGATAAGGATGAAATTGTGCTGCTGAGTTGTAGGTTGGTTTTGGGTGATTCTTTCTTTTTGTCTCGTACTGGCTTTGTGGTGTGGTTTGTTAAAAACAAATTAGAGATGTGTTTATCTTTATACACTAAACATGATATTTAACACAATCTCCCTTCTAGTGTTTTGAGTACTTGCAAAAGAAACAATTGAATTTTTATTTATTTATATTATTTCTTTCGAGATATACCATATGTAGTTTCTTTACCTTGTTACTTTTGAAAGTCGTATACTTAAAGGATACTTGTCAAGTAAGTATTTTTAGTTTTTTCTTTTTTTTTTTTACCTTTTTTCTTATTGCACATATTGAGGACTTTTTGACAGTTGTACAGAACTTCCTTTGGATCGATCTATACCCGCATAAATTACGTACACATAAATTCATTTAGTGTGGTTTACCAAATATTCTCAACAAAATTCTGTCAAACAATAATTTTATCTTTATATCAATTCATTGTTCACATAAAAACTTGAGATTTATACCTATTTATTATCGTATATATTTTCTATTAGTTGGTCAAACACCAACCTTCCTTTAGGTTGGTTAGTGGTTGGATAATTAAATAGAAAATAAATATAAGGTTCAATGATTATTATTTGGCCAAACAATAAACTTCCTTTGTGCCGATAGTTGTCCACATAGATAATAAGTATTGACGCATTCTTAAGCATCCAAGTATACAGTCACCATAAATATGTGCATGTAATTCGGCAAAATATAGACCTTTAAACTAACCAATATTCGCATGAATTATATATCACCATATTTCTAATATTTCAAATTAAATCATTTTTCACTAAAGAGACCATAGTTAGCAGAACCGGACCGGACCGGCCGATTCGACCGGAAAACTGATGAACCGGACCTAGTATCGGTCCGGTTTAACATTTGGACCGTATAAGACATGAAATCGGAACAAACCGGTCAAAACCAGAGTGAACCGGTGAGAACCGGTGAAAATCGATAAAACCGATCTGACCGAACCGTTTGAAAGTCAAATTATCCAAAATGTGTGATATGGGGTTCGAACCCCTCTCTTCTATATGAAGAAAACCTTTCTTTACCACTGAACTGTGTTAATTTTCAATAACTTATATGCAAATTATAATATATATAGATATCTTTCATTAAATAGTTTATTTTTATTTAATTTATTTTAATTTTAGTTATAAACTCACTTATTTTAAATAAATACATATAACAATTTTTTATTTTACTTATATTCAATTAATTTTAATTTTAAAATCACTCATTTTTAAATCAATTATATTTTATTTAACTATAAATTTATTAATATATATATATTAAAAAGATAAAAAAATTATTAACCATAATTTATTTTTTTATAATTATATGATATCTATTAATATTATTTTTTTAATAAATACTTGTAGTATATAATAATAGATAAAGACTCACATGTAGTTATCTTCATATGAAGTTAATAATTGAAAATTGTTAGATGATATTTAGTTAAACTTGTCAAATCATCTAACTGTTTTTAAATATCAACTTCACATGAAAATTAACTGTATGTAAGTTTTTACATATAATAATATAATAATACAATAAATATAAATTAATTAATAAAGTATTAAAATTTGAAAATGATAATTATTTTTATAAAAACAAAATAAAAGTACTTATAATAAAAAAAAAAATTAAATTTTACATAATTATTTAATTATACCGGGTTAACCGGTTCGACCAGTGATCCACCGGTTGAACCAGTAACCCAGTGACCCAGTAACCTTACCGGTTCGATCACCGGTTCGATTCTGACAACTATAAAAGAGACTACTTTGTAAGTCTAATGTTCAACTAATTTATTATAAAACTAAACTTCATAAATAAATGGGTATTATATTGTTACTAATTTTCTTATGTAACAAATCTAAAATGCTCACACAACACAAAAAAAAAAATAAAACAGTAAACCATAATATATAATAACCACATAATATTGTGAGTCCTTATTAATCAATTGTTAATTTCTTTGTTTAACACAAAATTAAATCAATGACAAAAAAAACCTCAAATAACAAAGAAGACAATAATTCTCAAAATATATAACAAAATTAATCACAATAATCCTTTACCAATATAGAGTCTTGATACACTACAAGAATTTGACAAATTAGCGACGAATTTTAGCGAGAAATATTTTTTGTCACTAATCTATCACTAACTTGCGAGGAATTAGTGACGCACTAACGACAAAATAAATGAGCGGTCACAAAATATCTGAACTTGAGAAAAACGACTGATTAGCGAAAGATTCACGAGTAAGTTTGTTTCTCACAAATTGACTTTTGTAGCTAAAAAAAGAGCGAGAAAAATTTCCTCGCTAATTTGTCACAAATTAATTAGCGAGTGACAATGTTCTAGCAAATTAGTCACAAATTAATTAGCGAGGGATATTATTGTCACTACTCCGTCGTAATTGTTTGATATACAATTAGCGAGAAACAATTTACACACTAGTTCGTCGCTAAATAAACTTTGTGCAAAAAGTCTAATTAGTGAGGAACAATGTTACTAGCTAATCCGTCACAAAGACTTGAAATGCATTTTGCGATGGACAATTTCCTAGCAAATTTGTCACCAAAGTTTTTATTTTTAGTGAGCAACTAGTTTCTCGCTAATTTGTTGCATAATTTTGGCAAATTCAAAATTATAATAGCGACAGAAAATAATCGTCGCTAACTCGTCGCAATGTATAAATCATTCAGCTAGGGAAGTGTTCCTTGCTAATTAGTCGCTAAAGTGGAAATACAAATATTGAGCAACTAGGACCTAAATAGCGAGAAATTTGCGACCGTTTAACAACTGACACACTTCGTTCGCTGATTTTAAGTCGCTGATTGGCGAGCGAAATATATTTGTTGCTAAGTAGTCGCAAGTTTAGTTTAGTGAGCAACTTGGCAACTGCAATTTCGTCGCAAAGCAGAAGCTATATCCTATCTATTTTGTAGCAAATTACTCGCTAATCTCGTTGGAAATCTATCGTAGAGTTATAACAAATACAAAACTAACCGAGAAAATGTAGAAGTAAGTGGTCGCAATTAAGTCACTAATCAAAAGCTTATTTAGTGAGGGATTAGCGACTGCTTAACAACTAATAGAATTTCCTCACTTATTTCATGTTGCTACTAATTTGTGAGAAAAAATATTAGTCCTTATTTAGTCCTTATTTCATGTTGCTGTAACAATCTGAGTTTTTGGAAAATTATATTTAATATATTTGTTAAAAAATTTATTTTAAGAAAATTATTTTACTAAAAGTAATTAAATAAAGCTTTATGATACATTGAATTTTAAAAGTAATTAGGAGTCATAAGTAATTTTGATAATAATTGAAAGGGATAAGTATTGTTTTGGTCCCTAAAGTTTAGGATCGGAATCAAAATCGTCCCTCACGTAATTTTTTATTTAGAATCGTCCTAAACATTTTATTTAGTATTAAAATCGTCCTTTTAACTTTTTATGGACAAAAATACCCTCCACCACTAGCACCTTTACCACCACCATCAGCATCTTTACCACCACCAAATACACCAAATCAGATTCAAGAACACCAAATCAGATTAAACAACATCAAATTCAACAACAAAATCAACGCACAACAACAATGAAATCAGAAAATAACAAATCAAAATTAGAATTAGAAGCAAAGGCAGAAGCAGAAGAAGACACAGAAGCAGAAGCTCAAGCAGAAGCAGAAAAGTGAAAGGGAAGAAGGGGTGACGGCGAGCCAGTGACCAAGGGGGAGGAGTCGCCGCCATCACACACGTCGCCGTCGCCATCGTGTCGCACCCAGGGGAGAGAGGGAGAGGGACGTTAGCCAGTGAGCAAGGGGGAGGGGTCGCCGCCGTTACACGCGTCGCCGTTACACGCGTCACTGTCAAGGTGAGGAATGCGTCGCGCCGAGCCGCCGCTCAGCCTCCTCCCGCCGCGAGGTGGAGGTCATCGTGTCGCCACCGAAGAGAGAGAGAGAGAGACAGAGAGAGGGAGCCTGCCAAGATGGAGAAGATGCGTCTATGGTGGTGAGTAGTCACCGTGTTGCCGCCGCTTCCGTCTCCCCTCCCATATTCCCCTTCCCCTTTCGATCCCCCTTCCCTCTCTTCCTTTCCCCTTTCCCTTTCCCCCTCCCTTTTGTGTACACTTTTCCTTTATCCCCCCCCCAAATGCATTCTTTTCTTTTATTATTTTTTTAAATCTTATAATTTTTTTTATTAAAGTATGAGTAATTTAGTAATAAAATTAAAAATTTTATTAAAAAGATCGATTTTAATACAAAATAAAATGTTTAGGACGATTCTAAATAAAAAAAATAATGTGAGGGACGATTTCAATTCCGTTCCTAAATTTTAGGGATCAAAACAATACTTATCCCTAATTAAAATTTAAATTAATTAAAATTTTTTTATATTATCTTTAATATAATTGGATATTTGGTATTATTGAAGTTGATTATTTTATATAATTCGAAATCAAGTTTTGGTAATAAAAAAAATAATAAATTTAAATTATTTAAATTAAATAATTGATATTTCAGATTTAAACTGTACTTTACAAAGTATAATTAATTTGTTTATTTTATAATTTAAATTAAAAATAATTATTTTAACTCAACAATATATTGATAAATAATATTTTTAAAATATTTTTGATAGAATATATTTAATTTTAAAATTATTATTCTACCCTTTAATTTTACCTAAATATCTATTATATTCAAATTCTTTTATAAAATCTCTAATTTCTAATTATAATTGAAAATCAAAAACCCTAATTTTGCTCATACCCTAACCCTCACATCTCTTATCCTCACCGCCGTACACACATGAAAAATAAGAAAGAAAAGGGAGAAAACAGAATCAGGGAAGGGGAAAAAAAGAAAGAAAGGGAAAAGAAAGAAGAGGGGGTTCCGAGAAGAAGGAAGAAGATGTGGAGAAGAGGGAAGAGAGAGAAACGGAGAGGGTGCGGTGGGCATTACTACCACCTCGCTGCCGCTGTGCCATCACGGAGGGAGTGAGAGAGCGACGCACAAGCCTGTGAGAGAGGAAGATGTCGTCACCGCCGCGTCTTGCTGCTGTCAGTTTCGCCGTCGCCGTTCTGCCTTCATCAAGCCCGTTTCACCGCTGCCGTTGCGCCATGCCGCCGTACTCCACGCTGTTGCCGTCGCTGTTCGCAGAGGGAGAGAAAGCAAGCGCGCCAGAGGAAGCGAGAGATCGAAGCTGCGAGAGAGGAGAAGTGACGAACGAAGCTGTCGCGGAAACTGCCGGCAGAGGGAGTCCCGTCGCCGTCGTGCTGTGCGAAGTCACCGGCACTGTCGCGCATTTTGTCGCCACTGCTGGAGGCTTCGCCGTCATGCCTCTGGTCGTGGGTGAAGTCCGCCATCGAGCTATACCTTCCCGGAGCTGCTGCCGTTCCATTACCCTGTTTTCTTAAATTTTTGGTGGAGCCACTACCGCCACTGGAGCTGCCTGGAAACCTTGTTGTTACTGCTTTGTTATTTCACTGTAAGCTATCTCTATTTCCAATTCCATTGAATTTGTTTCCATTTCCGATTCCATTGAATTTGAACTCTCTATTTTGCCTGCAACCATGGTCATTGTTGTTGGGACTACCGATGCCGCTGTTACTGGAGTATTGTTGGAATTGATGCCATTGTTGTCCCGGTTAATTTGGGGATTTTAGCTTTTGAATGTGTTTTATTTCTGAATGTGTATTGGCTTTTGAAATGGCCTGATCTAATTTAAGGAAGCCATTGTCTATTTTATATTTAGTTTAATTATTTTCTCGATCATTGCAGGGATGTAGAACTAACTTCAAAAATGGTGGCTTGGTGCGGCTGATTGTGCTAATTTCAGGTCAGGATCCAAATAACTCAAGGTACTTATCATTCCTCCTTCTTGTTGTTGTTGCTCTCTATGTGTTTGTGAAAATGCATGTGTTATTGCGCCAGTGTTGCTGTAAAAGGAAACACTGTAAAAGGAGTAACTGCTGCTCATTTTTTAAGTCAAGTTGCTGTAAGTAGATGAGCATCTTTTGGGTATAATTCTGCTTCTGGTGATTTTTTTTCTCCAGTTCTAATCAGCATCGCATTGGTAAACTTCTTCATTGTTTTATAACTGTCAAGACATTATTGTTCATTATGTGTTGATGCTATTGTAGTTAAGTTTGAAATGTTTTAAAATTGTAGAAGAAATTGTTAAAACTAATCAACCAGTTCAGACCAAAATAAAAAAGGAGGTATTATGTTCTTCATTGTTCTCTGTCAGTCTAAATTTATATTTTAATTAACATTTTGGTACGAAAGCAATCATGCCACTACTATGGAATAAATATCTAATTTTTGTCTTTTAATTTCAAAAAGAATAATTGGCTTTTTTGCACTCTATATTCATACTTAAATAAATACTGCCTTGTTGCCAATTTCTTTTACTATTTTTATTCATCATGATTGGGACTTTGTGTTGCTTTCACTAGATTTGGATAAATTTCTTTTACCAAATAGTTGCTTACATCTGCTTTTTGATTTTAATATCTTTTTAAGTCTTGTAATTCATCTTATTTTATCATATTAGCATATGTGCTGAGAGATATTGAACTCATTTTAGGGTTCATCGAACTGGGCCGCGGAAAAAGATATATTATAAACCAAAAGAAGTAAAGGTTGCAATTGTTACCTGTGGAGGCCTCTGTCTTGGTCTTAATGATGTCATTAGAGAGGTTAGCTTGTGATCAATTTAGTCACTGTACTACTGTAGCTTAATTCCAGGGTTTATGCATTTTCTATATTCTTGTGCCACAAACATTATCTGAATATGTTTGATGTTTTAATACTGCTGTTTTGCAATTAACGTCTGGATTTTTTTTACCCAAACAGCAAATATGCCAGTCACTTCATACTTTGTGGTCAGCTCTGTTCCGCATTACCTCTTGTTTATCAACAACTAGGTGTTGTTTCCCTTTTGGGCGCTTTGATGCTAGTCCTTATGTTTCCGTTAAGGTACAGGAGTTCACCTGGTTTCTCTAGTTTGTTTTACCCCTACACTGCTTTGAATCTATTTAGTTGAAATGCACTCTTATTACAGTATACTGCTTCTGTTCCTCTCTGCATATCTTTTATTCTCTAGTCTCTTTGCATTAATGTACTGAGGTGGTAATGGATATAAAACTATTTTTTAAGAAATTCATTCATAAGCTAATAGTGTGGGTTGTTAACCATACTAAAAAACTTGAATTAATTTTATAAGATTCCCTGAATTTAATGTTGCATTTTGTTGGAGCAGATATTTATCATAAGTAGAATGCAGAAGTTGTCTAAGGAAGGATTACAATATACAGACAAGAGAATTGGCCTTATGAATGAAGTTTTGGCAGCTATGAACACTGTAAAGTATGTTCTTTTGAACTTCATAATAATTTTTTTAAAATATAGTTAAATATCAAGTTCTAACCATTCTATTGTTGGCTTTTCTGACATGGCTTAGATGTTATGCATGGGAGAGTAGTTTCCAGTCTATCTTGATTAATTTCTTTTGCATGCAAACAAGAATCACATGATAATGTGTAGTGTAGTGCAGCACCTATGATTTTGACTGTTGTTGGATTCTTTATGATTATGAATTTCTTTTCTTTTCTTTTTTGTTGAATTTCTTGCTACTTCTCTGGTGATCTTCTTCTATGAATTGGTTTGTAGAATTTTGCATCATGGGTTAGTTTGGCTTATAGTTCTATAACCTCATGTATAGACAAAAAATTTCCCATTTTTCTATTGATTTGTGTTGCCTTTTTGTAATTTGCAGAACTGATGAGGTAATCAACACTCAATTGATGGTTTCTCGGTAAATTTGCCAAAAATGGGTCAAGCATTTTTCTTCATATTTCAGCTTGAAACAAAGAAGTTGTTATGGCTTATTGGCATTACATTCGCAGTGTTAATTAAATTATTAGTTTTGTTATAGAATTGTAATTTTTTTATTTATAATTATAGCATGTAAATAATTATGTAAATCAATAAAAAATCAAATTTTTATACTTTCTTATTTTCTCCCTTCAAAAGCGTGGATGTATGTCTCTTATTGGCAAGCATTTGAAGCGTAGCCAAAACCAACTTAGTGACATGTTTCTAAAAGCGTGGCTGTATCTCCACTTTTTGGCATGCTTTAAAAGCGTGGTAAAAAGATATCGCTACATTTTTTGCATTTTTGGCACGTTTTAAAAGCGTGACAAAATCTAATTTTTTTGTTACTAGGTTAAAAAGAATTTGCAATGACATTTGCGATAATAGTTCAACTAATTAAATACATATTATTTCTTAGCAAATTAGCGAGTACTTCATAATTCTATTTTCTCATATAAAATAACTTTGGTTTAGCGACAAAATTCCTACAAATTTAATTAAGAATTTTCAAAGATTAGCTATAGATTTGTTACAAACTGTGACAGATTTGCGATCATATTAGCGGACAATTTGTGACAAATTAGGTTCGGAAAATTTCTTGCTAATTAGCGTTAACTAAACATTTCATTTTGTCTACGAAGTTAGCTTGAAATTAGCGATGATTCTGCTGTAGTAGAATTTGTCGCTAATTAGCGACTACCTTTTAGTCTATTTTTTATATGGAATTAGCTTTTATTTTAGTGACGGATTTGCGACTATCTATTCGGTAGCTAAAAGACTTTACGATGAATTAACGACTATTGTGTTTGCCTCACTGATCTGCGACTTGTAATTAGCGAGGAAAGTATTAGTTGCTAGGCGGTAGCTAATCTGTCACAAATTATATTTTGCGTCAGATTAGCGATTATTTTACGACTCTCTTTGTGGTAGCTAATCAGCCATATTCTTGTAGTGGATATGATTAGGTTCCTTTGATTATTCACTTTATAACAGTTATTTAAACCCAAAATAGAACACCTAAATTAGGAATTCTCATTGTCCAACCATTAATTCTTATTGCTTAAGATCTATTATCTTTATTCATAAAAAAAATATACAACATATACTTATTTTTATTGAATACTAAAAGAACATCACACAAATATAAGTACAAAAACATTGCTGATGAAATTTATGTATCATATATTATCAATGGCTTGTCATAATCAGAAGAACAAAAGAAAACAAAAAGAATTAAAGAATTACAAATAAAACTTAGACATAAACAAAACACATTAATTAAATTTTTATTCTTGATGGAATTACTTATCATTCTCAGTATATAATGATGATAGATTTGGATAACATTTTTTTTTAAAAAGGATAAGACTTTATAATTTAAATCAATTAATCAAAGATGTGAGGCTAATTGTTAGAGAGACGAACACATAAATTTAAATATAGAATTAAGTATTAATTTAGATAGAATTAATTATTTTTCAATAATCTAATCATGGATGTCTCTGATACCACGTTAGAAATGATAAGATCCCTCAATTCAAGACCATCCATGTTAAATTAATAAGAAATATAGTTGACAGCACAAAAGCAAACATGAATTCGTGAGTATAATTGAAAGTGTTTGGTTCTTTGATCTTCTTCAACCAAAACTTTATGTATTCTTGATAGGATTGAATCGCAACTCCTTTAATAAAAAAAGAGCTACGAAGACTTTGATATGATAAGAGACCAAAATCTTAAAGTCACTATTTATATTTGAATATAGTAGCCATTAAACCCTAAAGTTTAAATAAAATAGTATATTTTATTTTATTATTATTTAATTTCAAATCAAAATTAATAATGATTTATTCGATTTAGCATTTATGACAAAAGATGAGATTATCGTTATATAAATTATTTAATGTGACATAGCTTAATTGGTAATTATAATTGATATATGTATTACTCTTAAATAGGTCAAAAAATTAATAATTTTCTAATAGCATAGATTCTCTTAACTTAAAAGTTGAAAGTATTTTCATAAGTAAAATCCATGCATCTAAAGTAAACCATTGTTATATAGTGTAGTATAGGTTTTATTTAACGATAAATAAATAAACAATATAACGGCACAAGTTAGTTGGAGGATAACGCTGAGTTTGGTATTTTAAATCATAGGGATTGTTTATGGTGATATCGACACATCTCCGCTTTATGTATAATAAAAAACAACAATGATATTCTCGACAATTTATCCCTCAACATCTATACATTGTGCTAATACCTATGCTTATGTCTTCATCGTATTATGGGCCAATGAATCAACAAAAATAGCAATATCAGCTTCTCAATATCTCATCTAAATATCTAATACAATCCATATTTATTTTTTGTTTTTGGTATCCCACATTACACATTTATATTAATTCTTAACCTTATTATTTTTATGACTTTAATAATGGAGGGAAAAGATCTCTTGTTAATTTTATCAAATTCTTTAATTTATTTACTTAATTTGTTATATGAGATTCCACAAAAAATTGTACAAGTGTGACAAACCGTAATCACGTCTTAACTTTCAAGTTTTAATTATGATAATTCTTTTTCAGATATAAAGCTATTAACGATAAAATCATAGTTAAAGACTTTTGTGTTTTGTAACATTTTTATAACTTTTAAGATATTTTATCTGACTTTTTGGGGTGGCTAATTATTTTACCAGAAGTTATTATAAAAATATAATGGTATAACATATACTATATTATGATATTTGATATGTATTATATATTATTAGTGACTTGTCATAATTAGAAGAACAAAGAAACACAAATAAAATTTAGACGCAAACAAACACCTTAATTGAATTCTTATTTTTTATGGAATTACATATAATTCCCACTATATAAAGATAACAAATTCGGATTACATTGTTTTTAGAAAAGATAAGACTTTATAGTCTATATCAATTTTCAATAATGTAAGATTAATTGTTAGAGAGATGAACCCATAAACTTAAATCCAAAAATAAGCATTAATTAAGATAGAACTAACTATTTCTCAATAATATAATCATGAATGGCGACTCTGATACCACTTGTTGAAAATTATAAGATTCCTCAACTATAAGACCATCCATATTAAATCATTAAGAAATATAGCTAAGAGCGCAAAAATATATATGAATTTGTGAGTATAATTGAGAGAGTTTGTTTCTTTGATCTTCTTCAATCAGAACTTTCTGTATTTCTAATAAGACTGAATCACAACTCCTCTAATGAAAAAAGAGCTACGGAGGCAACTTTGATGTATTGAGACTAAAACCTTAAAGTCACTATTTATATGAGTGTACTATCCATTAAATTCTAAAGTCTAAATAAAATAGCATCTCCAATTTTATTATCATTTAATTCCAAATCAAAAGTAATAATGATTTATTCAACTGAATATTTATGACAATAAATGATATTATCATTATTGGTGGACGAAATTGTGATCCATATTCTTTGTATTTGTATGAAATCATTATTATGGCACTGGTTGAATTCACAACTCCGTTCAACTAACCAGCAAGTGTACTGGGTCGTCCAAGTAATAAACCTTACGTGAGTAAGGGTCGATCCCACAGAGATTGTTGGTATGAAGCAAGCTATGGTCACCTTGTAAATCTCAGTTAGGCAGATTAAATTGGTTTATGGTTTCGAAAATTAATAATAAAATAGACATAATAAAAGGGATAGAATACTTATGCAGATTCATTGGTGGGAATTTCAGATAAGCGAATGGAGATACTGTATGGCTCAAGAACGCCTACTTTCCTACTGCTTCAACTCAATCCTTCTTACTCCTTTCCATAGCAAGCTGTGTATAGGGGTTCACCGTTCGACGATGGCTACTTTGTATCCTCTCTGGAAAATGGTCCTCTGCGCTGTCACTCGCATGGCTAATCGTTTGGGGGCATCACACTGGCCGAAGGCTACATCCCATCCTCGCAGTGAAAACTACGCTCACGTGCTCTGTCACAGCACGGCTAATCACTGGTTGGTTCCCGCTCCTGCTGGAATAGAATCCCTTGATTCTTTTGCGTCTGTCACTAACGCCCAGCACTTGCGAGTCTGAAGCACGTCACAGTCATTCATTACCGGAATCCTACTCGGAATACCACAGACAAGGTTAGACTTTTCGGATTCCCAGGATCCTACTCGAAATACCACAGACAAGGTGAGACTTTCCGGATCCTCATGAATGCCGCCATCTATCTAGCTTATACCACGAAGATTCTTTTGGAGAATCTAAGAGATACACATTCAAGCTTGGTTGCATGTAGAACGGAAGTGGTTGTCAATCACGCGCGTTCATAGGTGAGAATGATGATGAGCGTCACATAATCATCACATTCATCATGTTCTTGGGTGCGAATGAATATCTTGGAATAAGAATAAGATAGAATTGAATAAAAAGTAATAGTAATTGTATTGAAACTTGAGGTACAGCAGAGCTCCACACCCTTAATCTATGGTGTGCAGAAACTCCACCGTTGAAAATACATAAGTGAAAGGTTCAGGCATGGCCGAATGGCCAGCCCCCTGAGTGATCAAGAGACCGAATAATCAAAGGCTAAACAGTCAAGAGATTAAACTGTCAAAAGATGTCTAATACAATAGTTAAATGTTCTATTTATAATAAACTAGCTCCTAGGGTTTACATGAGTAAGTAATTGATGCATAAATCCACTTCCGGGGCCCACTTGGTGTATGCTTGGGCTGAGCTTGATCAATCCACGAGCTGAGGCTCCTCTTGGAGTTGAACTCCGAGTTATGACGGGTTTTGGGCGTTCAACTCCGGATCATGACGTTTTTCTGGCGTTTAACTCCAGACAGCAGCATGTACTTGGCGTTCAACGCCAAGTTACGTTGTCAATTTCCGAATGAAGTATGGACTATTATATATTGCTGGAAAGCTCTGGATGTATACTTTCCAACGCCGTTGAGAGCGCGCCATTTGGAGTTCTGTAGCTCCAGAAAATCCATTTCGAGTGGAGGGAGGTCAGATTCCAACAGCATCAGCAGTCCTTTTGTCAGCCTTTTTCAGAGTTTTGCTCAAGTCCCTCAATTTCAGCCAGAAATTACCTGAAATCACAGAAAAACACACAAACTCATAGTAAAGTCCAGAAATGTGAATTTAACATAAAAACTAATGAAAACATCTCTAAAAGTAGCTTGAACTTACTAAAAACTACCTAAAAACAATGCCAAAAAGCGTATAAATTATCTGCTCATCACAACACCAAACTTAAATTGTTGCTTGTCCCCAAGCAATTGAAAATCAAATAAGATAAAAAGAAGAGAATATACTATAAATTCCATAATATCAATGAATATTAATTATAATTAGATGAGCGGGACTTGTAGCTTTTTGCTTCTGAACAGTTTTGGCATCTCACTTTTTCCTTTGAAGTTTAGAATGATTGGTTTCTCTAGGAACTTAGACTTTCGGATAGTGTTATTGACTTTTCTAGTTAAGCATGTTGATTCTTGAACACAGCTACTTATGAGTCTTGGCCGTGGCTCTAAGCACTTTGTTTTCCAGTATTACCACCAGATACATAAATGCCACAGACACATAACTGGGTGAACCTTTTCAGATTGTGACTTAGCTTTGCTAAAGTCCCCAGTTAGAGGTGTCCAGAGCTCTTAAGCACACTCTTTTTGCCTTGGATCACGACTTTAACCACTCAGTCTCAAGCTTTTCACTTGGACCTTCATGACACAAGCACATGGTTAGGGACAGCTTGATTTAGCCGCTTAGGCCTGGATTTTATTTCCTTGGGCCCTCCTATCCATTGATGCTCAAAGCCTTGGATCCTTTTTACCCTTGCCTTTTGGTTTTAAGGGCTATTGGCTTTTTCTGCTTGCTTTTTCTTTTTCTTTCTGTTTTTTTTTGCCACTTTTTTTCTTTCTTTTTTTTTTCCGCAAGCTTTCTTTTTCACTGCTTTTTCTTACTTCAAGAATCAATTTCATGATTTTTCAGATCATCAATAACATTTCTCTTTGTTCATCATTCTTTCAAGAGCCAACAATTTTAACATTCATAAACAACAAGATCAAAAAGACATATGCACTGTTCAAGTATTCATTCAGAAAACAAAAGTATTGTCACCACATCAATATAATTAAATTAAATTCAAGGATAAATTCGAAATTCATGTACTTCTTGTTATTTTGAATTAAAATATTTTTCATTTAAGAGAGGTGAAGGATTAATGGATTTTATTCATAGCTTTAAGGCATGGTTACATACTAATGATCATGAAGTAAAGACACAAAACATAGATAAACACAACATTAAAAATCGAAAACAGAAAGAAATAAAGAACAAGGAATGAATCCACCTTTAGTGGCGTCTTCTTCTTGAAGGACCAACAATGTCCTTAAGTTCTTCTATGTCCCTTCCTTGCCTTTGTTGCTCCTCCCTCATTGCTCTTTGATCTTCTCTTATTTCTCGGAGAATGATGGAGTGCTCATGATGTTCCACCCTTAATTGTTCAACATTGTGGCTCAAGCCTTCTAAGGAAGTGTTGAGTTGTTCCCAATAGTTGTTTGGAGGAAAGTGCATCCCTTGAGGCATCTCAGGGATTTCTTGATGATGAGCTTCCTCATGCATCTCTTGAGAACCGTGAGGGGTCTCTCTTGCTTGCTCCATCCTCTTCTTGGTGATGGGCTTATCCTCTTCAATGAGAATGTCTCTTTCTATGATGACTCCAGCTGAGTAACATAGATGGCAAATAAGGTGAGGAAAAGCTAGCCTTGCCATGGGTGAGGACTTGTCGGCTATTTTGTAGATTTCATTGGAGATGACCTCATGAACTTCTACTTCCTCTCCAATCATGATGCTATGAATCATGATTGCCCGATCCACAGTAACTTAAGATCGGTTGCTAGTAGGAATGATGGAGCATTGAATGAACTCCAACCATCCTCTAGCCACAGGCTTGAGGTCCAGTCTTCTTAGTTGGACTGGCTTGCCTTTGGAGTCTCTCTTCCATTGAGCTCCTTCCACACAAATGTCCATAAGGACTTGGTCCAACCTTTGATCAAAGTTGACCCTTCTAGTGTAGGGGCGTTAATCTCCTTGCATCATAGGCAAGTGAAACGCCAACCTCACATTTTCCGGACTAAAATTCAAGTATTTCCCCCGAACCATTGTGAGATAATTCTTTGGACTCGGGTTCATACCTTGATCATGGTTCCTAGTGATCCATGCATTGGCATAGAACTCTTGAACCATTAAGATTCCGACTTGTTGCATGGGGTTGGTTAAGACTTCCCAACCTCTTCTTCGGACTTCATGTCGGATCTCCGGATACTCATTTTTCTTGAGCTTGAAAGGGACCTCGGGGATCACCTTCTTCTTTGCCACAACATCATAGAAGTGGTCTTGATGGCTCTTGGAGATGAATCTTTCCATCTCCGATGACTCGGAGGTGGAAGCTTTTGTCTTCCCTTTTCCTTTTCTATAGGATACTCCGGCCTTAAGTGCCATTGATGGTAATGGAAAAACAAAAAGCTTATGCTTTTACCACACCAAACTTAAAATATTGCTCGCCCTCGAGCAAGAGAAGAAAGAAGAGAAGAAGAAGAAGAAGAAAAGATGGTAGAGAGGGAGAGAGGTGGGTTCGGCTATTTGAGAGAATAGGGGTTTGTGTTGTGTGAAAATGAAGGAGAATGGAAGGGTATTTATAGGGAGAGGTGGTAGTGTGTATTCGGCCATTTAGGGTGGGAATGGGTGGGAAATTGGTTTTGAATTTTTGAAGGTAGGTGGGGTTTATGGGGAAGAGTGGATGGATGGGTTGATTGGGAAGAGTGTTTATTGGGAAGAGAGATTCAGAGATTGAAGTTGTTGGGAAGTGTGACATGGGGAAGAGAAATCACAAAAATAGGATTAGGAGGTAAGGTGGGAATATGTTAGGTGGGGATCCTGTGGGGTCCACAGATCCTGAGGTGTTAAGGAATTCCATCCCTGCACCAAATAGGCATGTAAAATGCCTTCGTGCATCATTCTGGCGTTTAAACGCCCATTGGTGCACATTCTGGGCGTTCAACGCCCATGTAAAGCATGTTTCTGGCGTTGAACGCCAGTTTCATGCTTGTTACTGGCGTTCAGCACCAGTTTTTCTTCTTTAGGCACATTCCTGGCGTTCAGCGCCAGAATGTTGCTTGTTTCTGGTGTTCAGCGCCAGAATGATGCTCTGTTCTGGCGTTGAACGCCAGCCTGTGTGTCCTCCAGGGTGCGAATTTTTTTTGCTGTTTTTTTGACTCTGTTTTTAATTTTTTTTATTTTTTTTGTGACTCCTCATGATCATGTACCTAATAAAACACAAAATAACAATAATATAGAATAAAATAAAAATTAGATAAATAAAATTGGGTTGCCTCCCAACAAGCGCTTCTTTAATGTCAATAGCTTGATAGTGGCTCCCATGGAGCCACAAGGTGATCAGGTCAATGTTGTATAGTTGCCAACACCAAACTTAGAGTTTGGATATGGGGTTTTAATACCAAACTTAGAGTTTGGTTGTGGCCTCACAACAGCAAACTTAGAGTTTGACTGTGTGGGCTCTTCTTGACTCTGAACTGAGAGAAGCTCTTCATGCTTACTCTCTTTTGTCACAGAGGGATGGCCATGTGCCTTAAACACAAGGTAGTCCCCATTCAATTGAAGGACTAATTCACCTCTGTTGACATCTATCACAGCTCCTGCTGTGGCTAGGAAGGGTCTTCCAAGGATGATGCAATCATCTTCTTCCTTCCTAGTGTCTAAGATTATGAAATCAGCAGGGATGTAAAGGCCTTCAACCTTTACTAACACGTCCTCTACTATTCCATAAGCTTGTCTCAATGACTTGTCTACCAGTTGTAATGAGAACAAGGCAGGTTGTACCTCAATGATCCCCAGCTTCTCCATTACAGAGAGTGGCATAAGATTTATCCCTGACCCTAGATCACACAGAGCTTTTTCAAAGATCATGGTGCCTATGGTACAAGGTATTAAGAACTTGCCAGGATCTTGTTTCTTTTGAGGTAGAATTTTCTGAATCCAAGTATCCAGTTCATTAATGAGCAAGGGAGGTTCACTTTCCCAAGTCTCATTACCAAATAACTTGGCATTCAGCTTCATGATAGCTCCTAAATATTGAGCAACATGCTCTCCAGTTACATCTTCATCCTCTTCAGAGGATGAATAGTCTTTAGAGCTCATGAATGGCAGAAGGAGATTTAATGGAATCTCTATGGTCTCTGTATGAGCCTCAGATTCCTTTGGATCCTCAATAGGAAACTCCTTCTTGCTTGAGGGACGTCCCAGGAGGTCTTTCTCACTAGGATTTTCTTCCTCCTCCTCCCTTGTGCATTCGGCCATATTGACTATGTCAATGGCTTTGCACTCTCCTTTTGGATTCTCTTCTGTATTGCTTGGGAGAATACTGGGAGGAGTTTCAATGACTTTCTTACTCAGCTGGCCCACTTGTGCCTCTAGATTTCTAATGGAGGATCTTGTTTCACTTATGAAACTGAAAGTGGCCTTTGACAGATCAGAGACTACATTGCCTAAATTAGAGGTGTTTTGTTCAGAATTCTCTGTCTGTTGCTGAGAAGATGATGGATATGGCTTGCTATTGTTCAGCCTGTTGCGTCCACCATTGTTAAAGCCTTGTTGAGGCTTTTGTTGATCCTTCCATGAGAAATTTGGATGATTTCTCCATGATGAGTTATAGGTGTTTCCATAAGGTTCACCCATGTAATTAACCTCTGCCATGGCAGGGTTCTCAGGATCATAAGCTTCTTCAGAAGCTGCCTCTCTAGTACTGTTGGATGCATGTTGCCATCCATTCAGATTTTGAGAGATCATGTTGACCTGTTGAGTCAACACTTTGTTCTGAGCCAATATGGCATTCAGAGTATCAATTTCAAGAACTCCTTTCTTCTGAGGTATCCCATTGTTCACGGAATTCCTCTCAGAAGTGTACATGAACTGGTTATTTGCAACCATGTTAATGAGTTCTTGAGCCTCTTCAGGCGTTTTCTTTAGGTGAATGGATCCACTTGCAGAATGGTCCAATGACATTTTCGAAAATTCAGAGAGACCATAATAGAATATATCCAATATGGTCCATTCTGAAAACATGTCAGATGGACATCTTTTGGTCAGCTGTTTGTATCTTTCCCAAGCTTCATAGAGGGATTCACCATCTTTTTGTTTGAAGGTTTGAACATCCACTCTCAGCTTGCTCAGCTTTTGAGGAGGAAAGAATTTATCCAAGAAGGTAGTGACCAGCTTATCCCATGAGTCCAGGCTATCCTTGGGTTGTGAATCCAACCATATTCTAGCTCTGTCTCTTACAGCAAAAAGGAAAAGCATGAGTCTGTAGACTTCAAGATCAACTCCATTCGTCTTTACAGTCTCACAGATCTGCAAGAACTCAGTTAAAAACTGATAAGGATCTTCAGATGGAAGTCCATAAAACTTGCAGTTTTGTTGCATTAAGGCAACTAGCTGAGGTTTTAGCTCAAAGTTGTTGGCTCCAATGGCAGGAATGGAGATGCTTCTTCCATCAAACTTGGACGTTGGCTTTGTGAAGTCACCAAGCATTCTCCTTGCATTATTATTATTTTCGGCTGCCATCTCCTTCTCTTGTTCGAAAATTTCTGAAAGGTTGTTTCTGGATTGTTGTAATTTAGCTTCTCTTAATTTTCTCTTCAAAGTCCTTTCAGGTTCTGGATCAATTTCAACAAGAGTGCCTTTATCCCTGTTCCTGCTCATATGAAAGAGAAGAAAACAAGAAAAGAAAGAGGAATCCTCTATGTCACAGTATAGAGATTCCTTTATGTTAGTAGAAAAAGAAGGGAGTAGAAGAATGAAGAAGAATTCGGATTTTTAGATGAAGAGAGGTGAAGAGAAGTGTTAGTAATTAAATAATTAAATAGAAGAAGAAAGGAGAGGGAGAATTTCGAAAATAATTTGAAAAAGGGTTAGTAATTTTCGAAAATTAAATATAAGATAAGATTAAAATTAAAATTTAAAATATTTAATTAATTAAAAAGAATTTTTGAAAAAGGGATAAGATATTTTCGAAAATTAAAGAGGGGAAAGTAGTTAGTTGGTTTTGAAAAAGATAAGAAGCAAACAAAAAGTTAGTTAGTTGATTGAAAAAGATTTGAAATTTTAATTTTAAAAAGATAAGAAGATAAGAAGATAGATAAGATATTTTTTTGAAATCAAAGTTTTGAAAAAGATAAAATTTTGAAAAAGATAAGATAAAAAGATAAGATTTTTAAGAAAAAGATATTTTGAAAAAGATTTAATTTTTAAAATGACTTAACTAACAAGAAACTACAAGATAAGATTCTAGAATTTAAAGATTGAACCTTTCTTATCAAGAAAGTAACAAACTTCAAATTTTTGAACCAATCACACTAATTGTTAGCTAATTTTCGAAAATATGGTATAAAAGATAAGAAAAAGATTTTTGAAAAATAATTTTTAAAATTTTCGAAAAATAGAAAAAAAATGAAAAAGATATGATTTTTGAAAAAGATTTTGAAAAGATAAGATTTTTAAAATTGAAATTTTGACTTTGACTTGTAAGAAATAACTAATTTTAAAATTTTTTTTGACCAAGTCAACCCAAAATTTCGAAAATTTGGAGAAAATTAAGGAAAATATATTTTTTTGAATTTTTTGAATTTTTAATGATGAGAGAGAAAAATATAAAAATGACCCAAAACATGAAAATTTTGGATCAAAACACATGATGCATGCAAGAATAATATGAATGTCAAGATGAACACCAAGAACACTTTGAAGATCATGATGAACATCAAGAACATATTTTTGAAAAATTTTTGATGCAAAGAAAACATGCAAGACACCAAACTTAGAAATCTTTAATGCATGGACTCTAACAAACGAAAAATACATATGAAAAACAACAAACAACACAAAATAAGAAAACATCAAGATCAAACAAGAAGACTTATCAAGAACAACTTGAAGATCATGAAGAACACTATGAATGCATGGAATTTTCGAAAAATGCAAGAAAAATTTTTTAAAGCATGCAATTGACACCAAACTTAAAAATTGACTCAAGACTCAAACAAGAAACACAAAATATTTTTGAATTTTATGATTTTATGTTTTTTTTTTTGGTTTTTTATTATTTTTTTTCGAAAATATAGTTTGGAAAAACGAAAAATAAAAAGAAAAATTTTGAAAAAGATTTTTGAAAAGAAAATTACCTAATCTGAGCAACAAGATGAACCGTCAGTTGTCCATACTCGAACAATCCCCGGCAACGGCGCCAAAAACTTGGTGGACGAAATTGTGATCCATATTCTTTGTATTTGTATGAAATCATTATTATGGCACCGGTTGAATTCACAACTCCGTTCAACTAACCAGCAAGTGTACTGGGTCGTCCAAGTAATAAACCTTACGTGAGTAAGGGTCGATCCCACAGAGATTGTTGGTATGAAGCAAGCTATGGTCACCTTGTAAATCTCAGTTAGGCAGATTAAATTGGTTTATGGTTTCGAAAATTAATAATAAACTAGACATAATAAAAGTGATAGAATACTTATGCAGATTCATTGGTGGGAATTTCAGATAAGCGAATGGAGATACTGTATGGCTCAAGAACGCCTACTTTCCTACTGCTTCAACTCAATCCTTCTTACTCCTTTCCATAGCAAGCTGTGTATAGGGGTTCACCGTTCGACGATGGCTACTTTGTATCCTCTCTGGAAAATGGTCCTCTGCGCTGTCACTCGCATAGCTAATCGTCTGGAGGCATCACACTGGCCGAAGGCTACATCCCATCCTCGCAGTGAAAACTACGCTCACGCGCTCTGTCACAGCACGGCTAATCACTGGTTGGTTCCCGCTCCTGCTGGAATAAAATCCCTTGATTCTTTTGCGTCTGTCACTAACGCCCAACACTTGCGAGTCTGAAGCACGTCACAGTCATTCATTACCGGAATCCTACTCGGAATACCACAGACAAGGTTAGACTTTCCGGATTCCCAGGATCCTACTCGAAATACCACAGACAAGGTGAGACTTTCCGGATCCTCATGAATGCCGCCATCTATCTAGCTTATACCACGAAGATTCTGTTGGGGAATCTAAGAGATACACATTCAAGCTCGGTTGCATGTAGAACGGAAGTGGTTGTCAATCACGCGCGTTCATAGGTGAGAATGATGATGAGCGTCACATAATCATCACATTCATCATGTTCTTGGGTGCGAATGAATATCTTGGAATAAGAATAAGATAGAATTGAATAAAAAGTAATAGTAATTGTATTGAAACTTGAGGTACAGCAGAGCTCCATACCCTTAATCTATGGTGTGCAGAAACTCCACCGTTGAAAATACATAAGTGAAAGGTTCAGGCATGGCCGAATGGCCAGCCCCCTGAGTGATCAAGAGACCGAATAATCAAAGGCTAAACAGTCAAGAGATTAAACTGTCAAAAGATGTCTAATACAATAGTTAAATGTTCTATTTATAATAAACTAGCTCCTAGGGTTTACATGAGT
The DNA here is from genome assembly GCF_014773155.1 of Arachis stenosperma. NCBI lineage: Eukaryota > Viridiplantae > Streptophyta > Magnoliopsida > Fabales > Fabaceae > Arachis > Arachis stenosperma. The sequence goes on along the minus strand of NC_080386.1, from coordinate 25,047,464 downwards.
AAGTAATTGATGCATAAATCCACTTTCGGGGCCCACTTGGTGTATGCTTGGGCTGAGCTTGATCAATCCACGAGCTGAGGCTCCTCTTGGAGTTGAACTCCGAGTTATGACGTGTTTTGGGCGTTCAACTCCGGATCATGACGTTTTTCTGGCGTTTAACTCCAGATAGCAGCATGTACTTGGCGTTCAACGCCAAGTTACGTCATCAATTTCCGAATGAAGTATGAACTATTATATATTGCTGGAAAGCTCTGGATGTCTACTTTCCAACGCCATTGAGAGCGCGCCATTTGGAGTTCTGTAGCTCCAGAAAATCCATTTCGAGTGTAGGGAGGTCAGATTCCAACAGCATCAGCAGTCCTTTTGTCAGCTTTTTTCAGAGTTTTGCTCAAGTCCCTCAATTTCAGCCAGAAATTACCTGAAATCACAGAAAAACACACAAACTCATAGTAAAGTCCAGAAATGTGAATTTAACATAAAAACTAATGAAAACATCCCTAAAAGTAGCTTGAACTTACTAAAAACTACCTATAAACAATGCCAAAAAGCGTATAAATTATCCGCTCATCAATTATATAAGTCACTGCTAGAAAACTAGTTATTACAGATGAATATTTCTGACGGATTTTATCCCACAAAAATACAGACGGAATTTCAGAGGGATTTTTTTGTTGGAAAACAAAAAAATGAATTAGCATAAATTATAGACGGAAGACAAAATTCGTCATTAATTCTGTCGGTAAAATTATTTTTTTTTGTGAAAAATGGTTACAGACAAAAAATCTATCTGTAATTAAATAAACAAAATGCTATATTTTATTAAATTATTACAGACGAAAAATTTGTCTGTAATTTAAAATTTTTCGTTAGAAATATATTAGAATAAGGAGATGGGTCACTTTACTCCCGAATACTTCAATTCACTTTTTTTCACGTCTCCTTAAATTACTCGCATGCCTTCTCTCTCTCTCTCTCTCTCTCTCTCCATTGAAGATGTGACGTCCTCCGCTGTTGCCGCCACCGCTGCCGCGGCGGCTCGGGTCGCACGAGCTCCTTCCACCGCCGCTCTCAATGCGTTTGCTCCTTTCGTCGTCACACGAGCTCTCTCGGCAGTGCTCTTGTCTTATGAGCTCCCTCCGCCGCCGCTCTCGCGCTGCTTCTTCTCTCCTCGCCGGAGGTTTGTCATCGTCTCTTCTCGTCGCTGTTAGTTCAGGTAGGCTTCCACCTCCTTCTCGTCCCTAGCCCTAACCCTTCCAATGTGATTATGTTCCGATTTCATTATCCCTAACCCTAACCCTATCCCTTCCTTGTTTTTCTTAACCCTAATTTTCCTTTTGTTCTCTCTGGTTTAGAATTATGTTATGTGGATTGATTTTAATCCTAATTTGTTGTTTTCAGGTCCGTTGAAGGTTACACCATTTATGGTCGAGTGAAGAAACCTAGCAGTATGCTTTATTTTTCTTTTTTGTCACTTTGATTTTTATTTTCTTACTTTTTAGTTAATTCAAAATCTAATTGTTGGATGGTGACTGATGCGAATAACCATTGCATTTGAATTGGCGGATTTTTTATATTTTGTTCAATAAACTTTAGATGAACTAAAGCTTTCAACTTTAATATGTAGATGCACTAAAGCACTTTAATATGTGAGATTGACTTTGAATTGTTGATGGGACTGGTAATGGTGCTTGGGGTCATATGTCAGTTCAAGTTGTTCATATTGTTTTGGAGTTCACACCAAAATCAAGTTTGATTTAGTCATTCAGAATTCATCTAATTTGATGTTTCGGTTGGTTTATAGTATCAATTGTAATTTGAAATATTTAGAAAGATGGCTGTTAGAGCCTGTTAGCATCTTCAGTGTCATTTTATTTACTTAGGTGTATCTGATAATGTTAATTGAGTGGAATTCAGCAAGGTTTTGCTAGAGTTTATTGTGGTGTGCATCCATTCCTTTGTGTGCATTCATTCCTTGCATCCATTTCTTGTTAATGGTGTGCATAAATTTGTTTGCAGATTTAGGAACAAAAGACTATATAATGGCGTGCATCCATTCCTTGCATCCATTTCTTGCACCAAGTGTTTGATGGTTTGCTTATTTATTGGTTTGACCTAACATGCACATCAAATGTTTGTTAATTAGTCTCAGTGGATAATTAGGTAGATATATGTGCTTAATGTTGTGTTTGTGCAGACGAGGTGTTTAATCTAATGACTGAACTGCTTTTGAAATAGGTGTTGTTTTCTTTCTTTGGAGCCATAATGGCCTATTATTTTCTTTTTTTGAAAATTGATTAGGCCTCAATCTGGCTTTGATTTTGCTTCTTTTGTGGTGTTTAGGCATTAGTGACTAGCTTCTGCTCGTAGTAATTATACTAGTATCTTCAATTGAGTCTCTATTTTTGAATTCAGATTCAGTCTCTGTTTTCTTCACTGCTGTGCTTTTCTTTTATGTGTACATAAGTAGTAATATGTATCTTTATTCTTTCTATTTCACTCTTAATTAATTATTTTTATGTTGCAAGTTCTATCAAGGGGATGGGAGGTTGTACAGATGACTACTGACCATGAACCTAATACTGAGTGGGGCAGTATTGAGAACAAGGGGTGGCTTTGTCTCAAACATGCCAGGTTCTTCAACTAACCCTGAATTCTATGCTTTGATGCTATTGATATTCAGTGTTGATTTTTGTATTTTCATTCATCATTCCTTTTACTATAGGAACTTGAGTTTCGTTTGCTGTGATATTAGTTTACTCAATTTCTTTTACTATAGGGCAGTGTTTCTTCTCTGAGACTGATATTCTCTATCCCAGAAAAAAGAAACTTCTTTTGGAACAGAATGAACCATATGTTGCAAGAATCTCAGTTTACGAGGTATGCTATAAGAACCGTTTACTCAATTAAAACCTCCTTGTCTTTTTATTGTTCCTTTGCTGCTTTTTATAACTCGAGTTTTTGTACAGGGGTGTGAGAGAGGTTGCTGAGGCTGGGAATTGCTGACCACTGGTTAGTAGAACCATCTCATCTGCTTCTTGTGACCTGATGAACTGCTATTGTTCCAATCTTTATAGAGTACTCATTACTTGGTAAGTAAAAGGCTGAAGGTTCCAAGATGTAAATCTTTAATGCTAAATTGTTATCTATTATAATTATTGCTGCAAGTTCATCAGTTTCATTGATTATAATTTACTTCTGTAACAAAATTTTGCTTGGCTGTAGTTGGATATTCATTGATTATAATATACAGATCGCGTTCCGATAACCTCTATTTCTCTTTCTAATTTCTGTATTCTCTCTTCAAGTTCTTCATTCACTTGCCCTCACTGCACATTCTTCTCATCTCACGATCTGATCTCAAGGCTCCTAACACTGTTACGGACTTTGTTTTCTTGACAGCTACAATTTTGATATATGCATGTAATTTGAATATGTGATCTGGCTTTACATTTACATGGGCTTCGTGTTGTGTAATTGTACACACTTGCCTTATAATTGAAATCTATTCATGGTGAGGTTTGTATTTGAATGTTCTTCAAGATTACTGTTGGATCTTCTGATTTAACTTATGATACCCGGTGTTATTTCCTTTTCTCCTCAAATTTAGCTATGATAGGTTGCTGTAAATTCTATTTCGTATAAAATTGGTGATGAATTAGATTATATGCAAGTTACTTACCCATTGAGCGTAGCCAAAATTGTGAGGTTGGGACAGTGCTGGATTCCTTTGCAAAATGATGCATTTAACTGGGTTGGGGAATACTTCAGTCTTTCTTTCTATTTACTTGAATTATCGTATACAACTTTGAATTTATGTTCTGAATTTTTTTCACCTATATAGGTTGTACTTGCTGCATCCATTGTGGGCAAATCTGGTAAAGGTGAGTTTTCAGATCATAGCTACATCTTGAATTGATGCTCAGTCAGGTGGTACCTAAATCAATATGGATTAGAAATTGCTGTTGCACTGACAAGGACATCTTTCTTTTGGATGCAGTTCTGGTTTCTAGGCAGTTTGCTGATAATGTTGCGCAGATATGTGTAATAGAGGTATATTGTATTCACATTCTAGTTGTAATTGCTTTGCCTAGTTCAATTTCTGTATCCTTATTTATCTTAAATGTTCACTCCTTTATTAATTATTTAGTAGTTTTGTGAAGACATCTTACCTCTCCAAATTTTCTGGATATGAATTGTAGCATTTCTCAAGGTGATAAACTCTTTTCTTGTTAAATTTGTATGGATTTGTCTCTGTATGAGTCTTGCTGCTTTGGCTAAGACTTCAGCTCTTCGTGCATCTAATTCGGCCATCTGTCCAGCTCTCCCTATTTGATCGAAAATGACATTACATGGCGAGGTAAAATGAATTAGAGCTTATAACTTATAAGTTACTAGCAATTTTTTTGGGATAATTGTGCCTTTTTCTTGAATCTCACATGTTAGGGAATGTATATACTTACTTGATAGGCTTTAGATTTGACTCAGAAGGATTAGTTATCATGTTTCTGTATTATTTTTTTTAAAGAAAATGTCACTATTTTTAGGGATTTCCAAGTCGAAGCAGCAAGAAACTATTTGAGAACTTGTGTTGGTGTTTCTTTGGGCGCTTTGAGTGTGTTTGCTAATATGTAAATATATATTTTGGTCATGGATTTTCGATATTGTGCAGTTGGCTGTTCGCAAGTGCCCTGAATGTAGATAGCCACTACCCAAAAGCTATTTGCCTCCGGTAGATGAACCTTGGACGACTGGGATCTTTGGATGCACTGAAGATAGGGAAAGCTGTAAATAATGCATTAATGGTCAATGTTAATAGTCTATTTATATTTTTGTTGGTCTGTCTCTCTCGCTCTTCTCTCTTTCTCTCTATATATATTATATGAAAGTGATATTCTTGTTCTCTCCTTATTCTTTTGTTAAATTCCTCTTAAATGGGTTGCCCCATTTCTACTAGTGCATTGTATAGCTTATTGGCTGATTGAAAATAGCTTAATTGTTCTTAGTTGGGATCTATGGAAATGATTACTCCTTGCATTGTATATTAGAATTGCTCCTAGTCCTAGTCCTAGAAATTGATTTTGCAACTTCTAAAAATTTTTGTTGGAAGCCCATGAATTAAAATATATAGAAGGCCAGATTTTTGTATTTTCAACTTTTGAATTGAGAACAAATTTACTAGTTTCATTTCATGGCAAATTAGTTAATTCATATGGTCCCTTTAAGCTGCTAGAAGCACCCCACAACTGGTGGCAAGAAGCATGAGCACTTGAAATTGCTTCTGTGCATATGGAATGGAGTGTCAGGGGTGGCTCTGATGAGTAGATAATTTATACGCTTTTTGGCATTATTTTTAGATATTTTGTAGTAGGATCTAGCCAATTTTTAGTATATTTTTATTATTTTTTATGCAAAAATTATATTTCTGGACTTTACTATGAGTTTGTGTATTTTTCTGTGATTTTAGGTATTTTCTGGCTGAAATTAAGGGACCTGAGCAAAAATCTGATTCAGAGGCTGAAAAAGGACTACTGATGCTGTTGGATTCTGACCTCCCTGCACTTGAAATAAAATTTTTGGAGCTAAAGAAACCCAAATGGCGCGCTCTCAATTGAGTTGAAAAGTAGACATTCAGGGTTTTCCAGAAATATATAATAGTCCATACTTTGTCCGAGTTTAGATGACACAAACTGGCGTTTAACGCCAACTTTCTGCCCTATTCTGGTGTTAAACGCCAGAAACAAGTTACAAGCTAGAGTCAAACGCCATAAACAAGTTACAAATTGGTGTTTAACTCCAAAGAAGACCTTTACACGTGAAAGCTTCACTGCTCAGCCCAAGCACACACCAAGTGGGCCCGGAAGTGAATTTCTGCATCATTTACTTATTTCTGTAACCTTAGTAACTAGTTTAGTATAAATAGAACTTTTTACTATTGTACTCAGAGGCTTTTTAAAATTGATATCTTTGAAATTCGACATCCTTGGACGTTTAGTTCTTAGACATTGGGGGCTGGCCATTCGGCCATGTCTGGACCTTCATCACTTATATATTTTCAACGGTGGAGTTTCTACACACCATAGATTAAGGTGTGGAGTTCTGCTGTTCCTCGAGTATTAATGCAGAGTACTATTGTTCTTCTATTCAGTTCAAGCTTATTCTTATTCTAAGATGTTCACTCGCACTTCAACATGATGAATGTGATAATCCGTGACACTCATCACCATTCTCAATTTATGAATGCGTGCCTGACAACCACTTCCGTTCTACTTGCAAAAGGTAGAGTGTGTATCTCTTGGGTTTCTAATCAACGATTCACATCGACTCCCCTCTGACAATGGGGCATCTGAATCTGAGATTAGAATCTTTGTGGTATAGTCTAGAATCAATTGGCAGCATTCCTGAGATCCGGAAAGTCTAAACCTTATCTGTTGTTTTCCGAGTAGGATCTGGGAAGGGATGATTGTGACGAGCTTCAAACTCGCGACTGTGGGGCATAGTGACAAACGTAAAAGGATCATTGGATCTTATTCCGACACGATCGAGAACCAACAGCTGATTAGCCATGCGGTAGCTGTGCCTGGTATTTTTCATCCGAGACGAGAAATCCGACAGTTGATTAGCCGTACAGAAACCGTAGAGGACCATTTTCACTGAGAGGACAGGAGGTAGCTATTGACAACAGTGATCCCCAACATACAGCTTTCCATGGAAAGGAGTATGAAGGAATGGATGAAGGCAGTAGGAAAGCAGAGATTCAGAAGGAATAACGCATCTCCATACGCTTATCTAAAATTCCCACCAATGAATTACATAAGTATCTCTATCTTTATTTTATGTTTATTTATCTTTTAATTATCAAAACTTTATAACCATTTGAATCCACCTGGCTGAGATTTACAAGATGACCATAGCTTGCTTCAAGCCAACAATCTCCGTGGGATCGACCCTTACTCACGTAAGGTTTATTACTTGGATGACCCAGTGGACTTGTTGGTTAGTTGTGCAAAGTTGTGAAAAAGAGTTGAGATTACAATTGTGTGTACCAAGTTGTTGGCGCCATTGAGATCACAATTTCGTGCACCAATTTTTTGGCGCCGTTGCCGGGGATTGTTCGAGTTTGGATAACTGACGGTTCATCTTGTTGCTCAGATTAGGTAATTTTCTTCTTGTTTTAACCATTATTTTATTTTTAAAAAAGTTTTCAAAAATCTTTCAAAATAAATTTTCTTTTCTTTTTCGTTTTCCAAAAAAAAAATCGAAAAATTACAAAAAAATTTAATAAAATCATAAAAACCAAAAAAGTATTTTTGTGTTTCTTGTTTGAGTCTAGTATCAAATTTTAAGTTTGGTGTCAATTGCATGTTTTTAAAATTTGTGCATTTTTTGAAAAATTCATGCATTGCATTCTTCATGATCTTCAAGTTGTTCTTGATAAGTTTCTTGTTTGATCTTCATATTTTCCTATTTTGTGTCTTTTGTTGTTTTTCATATGTATTTTTGAATTATTAGTGTCTAAACATGAAAAATCTCTAAGTTTGGTGTCTTGCATGTTTTTCTTTTCTTGAAAAGTTTTCAAAAATAAGTTCTTGATGTTCATCATGATCTTCAAAGTGTTCTTGGTGTTCATCTTGACATTCATAGTGTTCTTGCATGCATAATTTGTTTTAATCCAAAATTTTTATGTGTTGAGTCATTTTGTCGTTTTTCTCTTTCCTCATTAAATTCAAAAAAAACAAAAAAATATATTTTCCTTATTTTACTCATAATTTTCGAAATTTTTGGGTTGATTTAGCAAAAATCTTTAAAATAAGTTGTTTCTTGTTAGTCAAGTCAAGATTTCAATTTCAAAAATTTATCTTTTCAAAATCTTTTTCAAAATCAAATCTTTTTCATTTTTTTCCCTTGTTTTTCGAAAATTTTCAAAAATCTTTTTCAAAACTTTTCAAAATCTTTTTCCTATTTTTACTTCATATTTTCGAAATTAACACTAACAATTAATGGTTTGATTCAAAAATTTCAAGTTTGTTACTTTCTTGTTAAGAAATATTCAAACTTTAAATTTTAGAATCATATCCTTTGATTTCTTGTGAGTCAAGTCATTAATTCTGATTTTAAAAATAAAATCTTTTTCAAAATAAGTTTCAATCATATCTTTTTAATCATATCTTTTCAATCATATCTTTTCAAACATATCTTTTTTAAATCATATATTTTTCAATCAAATTTTTTTCAATCATATCTTTTTCAAACCTTTAATTTCAAAATCTTTTCTAAGTTCTTATCTTTTCAAAATTGATTTTCAAAGATTTTTCAATGAACTAATTGACTTTTTTTTTGTTTTACTATTTCTTATTTTTTTTCAAAACCACCTAACTACTTTTCTCTCTCTAATTTTCGAAAATCACCTTCCTCTTTTTCAAAATTATTTTTATTTAACTAATTATTTTAAATTTTAATTTTATTCCTTTTCTTAATTTTCAAACTATAACAAAATTTTAAAAGAAAAACAAAAATATTTTTCCTTTTCTTTTTAATTATTTTCAAAAACTCTCTCATCTCTATTTATTTATTTAATCAATAACACTCTTCTCTTCTTCTTATAATTCGAACCCTCTCTCCCTCTCTGTGTTCAAAATTTTCTCTTCACCTTCTTCTATTCTTCTCTTCTTCTACTCACATAAAGGAATCTCTATACTGTGACATAGAGGATTCCTCTTCCTTTTCTGTCCTCTTTTTGTTCATATGAGCAGGAGCAAGGACAAAGACATTCTTGTTGAAGCAGATCCTGAACCTGAAAGGACTCTGAAGAAGAAGCTAGGAGAAGCTAAAGCACAACAATATAGAGAAAACCTTACAGAGAATCTCGAAAAAAAAGTAATGGCCGAACCCAACAATAATGCAAGGAAGATGCTTGGTGACTTTACTACACCAAATTCTAACTTCCATGGAAGAAGCATCTCAATCCCTGCCATTGGAGCAAATAATTTTGAGCTAAAGCCTTAATTAGTTTCTCTGATGCAACAGAATTGCAAGTTTTATGGACTTCCATCAGAAGATCCTTTTCAATTCTTAACTGAATTCTTGCAGATCTGTGATACTGTTAAGACCAATGGAGTTGATCCCAAGGTCTACAAGCTTATGCTTTTCCCTTTTGTTGTAAAAGACAGAGCTAGAACATGGTTGGACTCTCAACCTAGAGATAGCCTGAACTCTTGGAATAAGTTGGTCACGTGTTTCTTAGCCAAATTCTTTCCTCCTCAAAAGATTAGCAAGCTTAGAGTGGATGTTCAAACCTTCAGGCAGAAAGAAGGTGAATCCCTCTATGAAGCTTAGAAAAGATACAAGCAACTGACCAAAAAGTGTCCTTACGACATGCTCTCAGAATGGACCATCCTGGATATATTCTATGATGGTCTGTCTGAATTGTCTAAGATGTCATTGGACCATTTTGCAGGTGGATCTATTCACCTAAAGAAAATGCCTGCAGAAGATCAGGAACTCATTGAAATAGTTGCAAATAACCAATTCATGTATACCTCTGAAAGGAATCATGTGAATAATGGGATGCCTCAGAGGAAGGGAGTTCTTGAAATTGATTCTCTGAATGCCATATTGGCTCAGAACAAAATGTTGACTTAACAAGTCAATATAATTTCTCAGAGTCTGAATGGATTACAAAATGCATCCAACAGTACTAAAGAAGCATCTTCTGAAAAAGAAGCTTATGATCCTGAGAACCCTGCAATGGCAGAGGTGAATTACATGGGTGAAGCCAATGGAAACACCTATAATCCCTCATGGAGAAATCATCCAAATTTCTCATGGAAGGATCAACAAAAGCCTCAACAAGGCTTTAATAAAGGTGGAAGAAACAGGTTAAGCAATAGCAAGCCTTTTCCATCATCCTCTCAGTAACAGACAGAGAATTCTGAGCAGAGCTCCTCTAGCTTAGCAAACATAGTCTCTGATCTATCTAAGGCTATTCTAAGTTTCATGAATAAAACAAGGTCCTCCATTAGAAATTTGGAGGCACAAGTGGGCCAGTTGAGTAAAAGAGTCACTTAAACTCCTCTTAGTACTCTCCCAAGCAATACAGAAGAGAATCCAAAAAGAGAGTGCAAGGACATAACCCTACTTGGTGTGGCCGAACCTAGAGAATAGAAGGAGGACGTGAATCCCAGTGAGGAATACCTCATGGGACATCCTCTGGACAAAAAGGAGTTCCCATTTGAGGAATCTAAGGAATCTGAGGCTCATCTAGAGACCATGGAGATTCCTTTGACCTTCCTTTTACTATTCATGGGCTCTGATGACTATTCATCTTCTGAAGAAGATGAAGATATTACTGAAGAGCAAGTTGCTAAGTACCTTGGAGCAATTATGAAGCTGAATGCCAACTTATTTGGTAATGAGAATTGGGAGGATGAACCCCCTTGCTCACCAATGAACTGAATAACTTGATTAGGCAGACATTACCTCAAAAGAAAGAGGATCATGGAAGGTTCTTAATACCTTGTACCATAGGCACCATGACCTTTGAGAAAGCTCTGTGTGACCTGGGGTCAGGCATAAACTTGATGACACTCTCTGTAATGGAGAAACTGAGAATCTTTGAGGTACAGGTTGCCAAATTCTCATTAGAGATGGTAGACAAATCCATGAAAAAGGCTTATGGACAGGTAGAGGACGTGCTAGTAAGGGTCAAAGGCCTTTACATCCCTGCTGATTTCATAATCCTAGACACTGGGAAGGATGAGGATGAATCCATCATCCTTGGAAGACCCTTCCTAGCTACAGCAAAAGCTGTGAATGATGTGGACAGAGGAGAGTTGATCCTTCAATTGAATGACGACTACCATGGAGAGGAAGCAAGAAAAGTTTCTCTCAATGCAGAGTGAAACAAAGCCCCCACAGTCAAATTCTAAGTTTGGTGTTGGGAGGCCATAATCAAACTCTAAGTTTGGTGTTGAACCCCCACATTCAAACTCTAAGTTTGGTGTTGGGAGGCCCTAACAATGCTCTGAACATCTGTGAAGCTCCATGAGAGCTCACTGTCAAGCTATTGACATTAAAGAAGCGCTTATTGGGAGGCAACCCAATTTTATTTATCTATGTTATTTTCTTTTTTTTTAGGTTGATGATCATGTGGAGTCACAAAAATAACTGCAAAAATTTAAAAAAATAAAAAATAGCATTAAAAATAGCACACCCTGAAGGAGAAATTTACTGGAGTATAAACGCCAGTAAGGGTAGCAGAATGGGCGTTTAACGCCCAGTCTGGCACCATTCTGGGCGTTAAACGCCCATTCTGCTACCCATTTTGGGCGTTAAATGCCAAAAAGAAGCACCAGACTGGCGTTAAACGCTAGAAAGAAGCAACAAACTGGCGTTAAAAGCCTGATAAACCACTATTTTATGGTTTATATTGTGTTTGATTGAGTGATTTTATCAAGCTTTTCACCCACTTATTCATATGATTAGCATGTATTTACAATTGCTTCCTAGTTTAGTTCTATGATTGAAAACATGCATCTTTGGTCTTAATTTAGCCAATCTTAATCCTCTCTTATTACCATTCGATGCCTTGATCTGTGTGTTAAGTGTTTCAGGCTTCATAAGGGCAGGAATGGCTTAGAGAATGAAGAGGAAGTGTGCAAAAATGGAAGGAACACAAGGAATTGAGGAGATGACCAGTGAGAAGTCCCGCGGTCGCATGGCTCACGCCACCACGCGAAATGGAATAAATCAGAGTGACGCGTTCGCGTGCCTGACGCGACCGCGCGGATTGGAAGCTGCACGAACGACACGAATGCGTGGACGACGCGCACGCGTGGTACGAAAATCGCTGAGTGACACGATCGCGTGGACGACGCGGCCGCGTGACGTGCGCGATCTGCAGAATTACAAAAGTCGCTGGCAGAGATTCTGGGCTGCATTTCAACCCAGTTTTCGGCCCAGAAACACAGATTAAAGTCAGGGCACATGTAGAGACTCACATCAACTCATAGCCAGTTATTTTTCACTTTTCATAGTTTAGATGTAGTTTTTAGAGAGAGAGGTTCTCTCCTCTCTCTTAGGATTAGGATTTTTAGAAATTAGGAATATTTCTTCTTCATCTCAAGTTCAATATTTTTCTATTTATTTTCTCCTTTATTTGTTTAATGACCATTCATGTTATGATTTTATTATTTAAATACAATTTGAGGTATTTCAGACTCATGATTGCTTTTCTCTATTTTTAATCTAAATTATTTACTATTGGCTTTGGTTGATTAATTGGTGACTCTTGAGTTGTCAAACTCAGCAGTGGTTGAAATTGGCAGATTTTAATTGATCTAGATCACTCTAAAGCTAGTGCTCCCACAGGGATTGACTAGGACTTGAGGATCAAGCTAATTAGTCTACTTGACCTTCCTTTGTTTAATAAAGGATAACTAAGTGGGATTAAAACCCAATTCTCATCACACCTGATAAGGATAACTGGGATAGGAATTCCAATTCTAATACCTTGCCAAGAGTTTATTTTATTATTACTATTTTATTTTTCTTATCATTTAACATACTTGTCTCCTTACTTTCAAAACCCCCAATTTACAAGACTCATAACCAATAATAAGAACATACCTCCCTGCAATTCCTTGAGAAGACGACCCGAAGTTTGAATACTTCGGTTATCAATTTATTTAGGGGTTTGTTACTTGTGACAACCAAAACGTTTGTAAGAAGGGACTTTTGTTGGTTTAGAAAATATACTTGCAACAGAAATTTATTCTGAATTCTAGACCACACAAAAGTCCTCTCTTCAAAATGGCGCCATTGCCGGGGAATTGCAAACGTGTGCCTTATTATTGGTTATTGTAAATATTTTTTCTTTTACTTGTTTATTTGTTTTTGTTTTCCCTTCTTATTTCTGATAGCTATTATGAATTCTCACCCCTCTCGCTTTGAGTTTGGTTCTACTTTTGTTGAAAGGAATGGAAGCTATAACATGACTATGCATCAAAGTCTAAGCAATCAAAGATGGATGGAACTAAGAGGATCTGATCAACCCTTTAGGCAACAACACCCTCCTAGATATCATGGACATAGACCATTCTACAATGCACACCAAGCTGATAGATATGGTGGACCACCTTGTAGCTACCAACAAGCCCCACCCTATGCTCAGAGACCATCCTTTCAACATAACCTTATCCCACCACACTCACAAGCTTCTTTTCACCATTCGCCACCATATGATCCTTATCCGCCCCAACGCCAATCTAACTACTCCCAAGAACCACCACTCTCCTATGCACCATGTCCATATCGATCAAGCCAAGAATCACAGGTTTGCTTCGAAGAATCAGTAGATCAATTTCATACAACCCTTCATCAACTGGAGCAAGCAATAAATCAATTATCTTTCAGACGATCGGATACTCAACAAACTCCCATGGATCCATGTGGAGAATCTAATGAGGAACGCAACACGAAGAAGTCACTAGAAACTCCAATGGATAGCATAGAGCATAACTTCGTACTAGAATAAGTAGAGGACGCTGTCATTGTAGAAGAAGAAGAGATGGTTGAAGATTTAGGAGATGCTGAACCTCCGCATGAATCCAGAGTTGTGGAGAATTCCGTTGAAGACGCTACAATTAATGCTAAAGAGGATTTTGCACAGCCTCCAATGCAGATATCTTATGAAGAACTGGACGGAATAACCCAAGACTCAAGTTTTCTTGATGATGTTAGTCACCAGTCAAGCTCTCTTAGTAATGAACTTGCATCCGCAAGTGAATTCTTTGAGATAGAAGAATCTTCCCCAAGTGAATCCAAAGAAGATGCAGAGGTCGACTTTTCTCAACCTCCAAATTATGATTCAAGTGATAAGGAAGATATCGAAGACTTTGATCAAGACATGGTTGAAATGGAAGAAATTTGTAAGGAAGTGGAGGAATTCACTGAAGACCACAAGGGAGTAGAGCTTGCAGAACCATGGGAAACACCGATCCCAAGGCCATTACCACCCAACACAAACTTCAAGTGGGTAAAATCCTTGACCTTTTCTCTTCAATTTTCCACTTGAATATGATTTGCTTGAAACAGATAGCCAGCTTAGAGCTCTTTGCAGCTTTAAGAGCAAAAGGGAAATGAATTGCACTCAGAGCTGGTATGTAAGATTCAATGAGGCTTCACACTTCAATTTGAGGTGCAAAGATTGGTGTCAAGCTCAATCGAAAGGATCTCGGAAGCTGTTTGTTCTCTGCATTGAGAATTTAGATTACTTATCACCCAACTGGAAAAATGTAGATCAAGACAAACACGGGTGTAAAAGTAGAGTTTGGGATCCTGGAATCCATTCTGACATTCAACACTCCGGGAGCCTGCAAACCTGTTTGAAACTGCTCAGAGGCTTTACGTGCCTTATTTAAGACCTCGGAGGATGCTAGCATTCCAAACACTGGTAGAGATTTCTGGACGAATTCAAGCACAAGCCACCATAGCAGGAAGCTCTTCAAATGTCCAACTTAAGGACTTTAACTAAAAGTGCTGGGTGGGAGACAACCCACCATGGTATGATCGTTCCTTTTTCAGTTTTAATTCTAGTTTGTTTTGTCTGTTTTTGAATTTTTATTGAACCTGGAATCATGCATAGCATTCTTATTCAGCATTGCATTCTGCATACTGCATTATTAAAAAAAATATTCGCACGCGACGCGTCCGCGTCATAGGTGCGTTGGGAAGAAAATAAATCGAACAGAGAGTCACGCGAGAGTGTGGCTGGAGGCGTGCCTTTGGTACAAATTGGTCCACGCGACCGCGTCGCTAACGCGTCTACGTCATGTGGGAAAAACGCCTCCGACGCGTCCGCGTCACCAACGCGAACGCGTGCCTCAATATCGACGTAAAAAAGGTGTATGGCCGAAAGTTGAGCTGGAATTGAGCTGAACTCGTGCTAGAAGCACAAGCCCTTCCACGCGAACGCGTGCCCCATGCGTCCGCGTCGTATTACAAAATAGGCCATCCACACGATCGCGTCACCCACGCAACCGCGTCACCCAAAAATTTGGCAATATGAGTTTCAAACAGAGAGTTGCGCGGCCGCGAGGCTACACTCGCGCTGAAGGCACGAATCACTTCACGCGAACGCGTGACCGACGCGTCCGCGTCATTTCATAGAAGCGCTATCCGCGCGAATGCGTCACTCACACGTCCGCATCACCTGTGCCGCACAACTTATCCAGATCAGCGCCAATTTTCTTACTTTTTCTTCTCTAATCCTAATCTCTTCTGTCTTTTCTTCTTTCTTCTTCCTTTTCTTACTTTCTTCTTCTTCATCTCTTTAACTTCTCATCCCTCTTCACTTCCATTCTATTTCATTCAATTTATTTGCATACTTTCATTCATTATATCATTTTCATTGGTGTTGAAAATTAATTTGGGTCATTATTTCTTATATTTTGCTTGTGGATTGTTAAGGAATTGTTTGACAATTATATATTATTTTTTTAAGGGTGCTTGAATGTTCAATTTAATACTCTCTATACCTTATTAAACATGCATACTAAGTGTTTGTGAAAAAGCCCGTATGGCATTGTGCATTCTTCATTATTCTATCCTTCTACTCTAATGCCTGTTTTTCACAAAACCCTTTCCAATATTTTATTAATTAAATATGATTGTCAATACAAACGTTATTGTTAGTTTCTCACGACTAATAATACATTATGTCTTTTAATGCTTGATTTATGCCACTCATGCCTTTGCCAGCATGCCAATAAACATCTTGCATCTAATTGCCTCAATTTATCATGCCCTGTTTCCATTGATGTCCTAATTTCATGGAGTCGCGACCATGTGTTAACGACATTCTTCTTTACTTTGGCATGATTATCACTCACACTGCCCTCTTCTTTGCTCTATCCCTTTGACTTCATGCCCTTTTCTCTTCTCCCTTTTCAAGATGGCCACCAGGAAAGGTAACGAGAAAGACTCCACTAAGAGCACCAGCTGAGGAACCACAACCCCCGTCCACCTGCACATCTTTGCATGCACCGAGGACGGTGCAATCTTTAAGTGTGGGGAGGTCGATACCGATCTCCGTGGGTTAGTACCTTCCTGTCTCAACACCAACATTTAAATTAGTTGTTGCATTTGCATGTTTGTTTGATTTTGTGCATATATTACCATTACTTGGTTGAAGTAACATTTTTCTTTTTCAAGAAAATTTTTATAGCATTTCACTAATTTGAATTAAACTTTTTGAAAAACTTGTTTGAAGAAATATTATATTGGAACATGGTTTAGAGCTTGAACACACAAAACCAGTGAGATTTTGAGCCTATTTGATTGGTTGCATTTTATCAACCAATATATTTTATTTTTGTGTGTTATTCTCTCTAAAATTGTAATCTTTATCTTGCTTAATTTTATATTTCCATTGTTTGATGTATGCATGCACTTATATGATTGAGGCCTTGTTTCACTGAGCTTACATACCCATATGGCCTTACCTTTTTATTATCCTTTGCAAACCAATGTTGAGCCTATTTTACCCCTTGTTCTTTACTTTAGCTTATCACTAACTCTAAGCAGAAAACAATAATGTCCTTAATTTGAATCCTTGATTAGCTTAGACTAGTGAGAGTGCTCATGAATTAAGTGTGGGGAAAGTGGGTTTGGAAACGTTTGGTTTGAGAATTGAGTATGTTAGACTTTGTGTGAAAATGTGAAAAATGTTAAGAACATGTTTATGCATTCAAAACCTTAATCATATGCATTGAAAAAAAATTATTAAGAAAAGTAAAATAGAAAAAAAAAGAGAAAAAAATAAAAAAAATAAAAAGGGGACAAAATGCCCCAAAGTAAATGGTGATAGCAATGCACATGTACTGTACTCAAAACTTGGAATGCATAAATATATAGTAAACGCAGTTAATGGGTAGTTATTGATTTTATATTATGATTACATGGATTGTCCTAAGTTAGGTGGAAAGTTTAAGTTAATTAAGGATTCAAATTTTAGTCCACTTGGCCAAATACAATCCTACCTTTACCTTAACCCCATTACAACCCTTAAAAGACCTCTTGATTTGTGTATTGGTGCATTAAATTTTTGTTGATTTTTAGATGAAGAGCAAGCTATAGAAAGCAAGGTTAGTAGAGAATTGAGAGAATTGACCCTAGACACTTGAGAATTAAAATGATATACACTACCACAAAGGGTTCAGTGCTTAATTCTATGTTCCCTGCTTTCATGAGCTATCTTCTTCTTGCAAGTTATTTGTATTGTATTTTGTGATTTGAATTAGTGAAATCCAGTTCATATCTGTTCTTGAAAGATTTATTTACTTTTTCACCAAGTAAGTAGAATCATTTTAGCATGTAGTTGCATTTACATTCATAGGTTGCATTGCATGAGTCCTGTTTTTTCCTACTCATTTATTTTGTCTCCTTGATCTTAGCATGAGGACATGCTAATGTTTAAGTGTGGGGAGGTTGATAAACCACTATTTTATGGTTTATATTATGTTTGATTGAGTGGTTTTATCAAGCTTTTCACCCACTTATTCATATGATTAGCATGTATTTACAATTCCTTCCTAGTTTAGTTCTATGATTGAAAACATGCTTCTTTGGTCTTAATTTAGCTAATCTTAATCCTCTCTTATTACCATTCGATGCCTTGATCTGTGTGTTAAGTGTTTCAGGCTTCATAAGGGCAGGAATGGCTTAGAGAATGAAGAGGAAGAGTGCAAAAATAGAAGGAACACAAGGAATTGAGGAGATGACCAGCGAGAAGTCACGCGATCGCATGGCTCACGCGACCGTGCGAAATGAAAAAAATCAGAGTGACTCGTTCGCGTGTATAATGCGACCGCGCGGACTGGAAGCTGCACGAACGACGCGAATGCATGGACAACGCACACGCGTGGTACGAAAAACACTGAGTGACGCGATCGCGTGGACGACACGGCCGCATGACGTGCGCGATCTGCAGAATTACAAAAGTCGCTGGCAGAGATTCTGGGCCGTGTTTCAATCCAGTTTTTGGCCCAGAAACACAGATTAAAGTCAGGGCACATGCAGAGACTCACATCAACTCATAGCCAGTTATTTTTCACTTTTCATAGTTTAGATGTAGTTTTTAGAGAGAGAGGTTCTCTCCTCTCGCTTAGGATTATGATTTTTAAAAATTAGGAATATTTCTTCTTCATCTCAGGTTCAATGTTCTTCTATTTATTTTCTCCTTTATTTGTTTAATGACCATTCATGTTATGATTTTATTATTTAAATACAATTTGAGGTATTTCAGACTCATGATTGCTTTTCTCTATTTTTAATCTAAATTATTTACTATTGGCTTTGGTTGATTAATTGGTGACTCTTGAGTTGTCAAACTCAGCAGTGGTTGAAATTGGCATATTCTAATTGATCTAGATCGCTCTAAAGCTAGTGCTCCCACAGGGATTGACTAGGACTTGAGGATCAAGCTAATTAGTCTACTTGACCTTCCTTTGTTTAATAAAGGATAACTTAGTGGGATTAAAACCCAATTCTCATCACACCTGATAAGGATAACTGGGATAGGAATTCCAATTCTAATACCTTGCCAAGAGTTTATTTTATTATTACTATTTTATTTTTCTTATCATTTAACATACTTGTCTCCTTACTTTCAAAACCCCCAAGTTAATGGACTCATAACCGATAATAAGAACATACCTCCCTGCAATTCCTTGAGAAGACGACCCGAAGTTTGAATACTTCGGTTATCAATTTATTTAGGGGTTTGTTACTTGTGACAACCAAAACGTTTGTAAGAAAGGACTTTTGTTGGTTTAGAAACTATACTTGCAACGGGAATTTATTCTGAATTCTAGAGCACACAAAAGTCCTCTCTTCAACACCAGAAACAGGTTGCAGCTTGGCGTTTAACGCCAGGAAAGGAATAAAAGTTGGAGTTTAACGCTAGAAACAAGCAGCAGTCTGGCGTTAAACGCCAGGATTGCACACTAAGGGCGTTTACACGCCTAAATGGAGCAGGGATGAGAAATCTTTGACACCTCAGGATCTGTGGACCCCACAGGATTCCCACCTACCCCACCTCTCTATCTCTCCCCCTCACACATCTCTATAACACTCTACCCAAAACACCACTCACCTATCAAATCCTATTCTCTTCCCAATATTCTCTTCACCAATCACCTCCATCCCTTTTCCCCAAAAACCCCACCTACCTCACTTTCAAATTCAAACACTTTTCCCTCCCAAACCCACCCAATTCCATTCGACCACTCTCCTTCTCTTTCCCTATAAATACTACTCTTCACTCCTTCATTTTCACACATTACAAAGCCTCTCCTACCCCTTGGCCGAACCTACCTCTCCCCTCTTCTCCTCCTTTTTTTTCTTCTTCCCCTTCTTTCTTTCTTCTTTTGCTCGAGGATGAGCAAACCTTTTAAGTTTGGTGTGGTAAAAGCATTGCTTTTTTATTTTTTTATAACCATTTATGGCACCTAAGGCCGAAGAAACCTCTAGAAAGAAGAAAGGAAAGGCAAAAGCTTCCACCTCTGTATCATGGGAGATGGAGAGATTCATCTCAAAGATCCATCAAGACCACTTCTATGAAGTTATGGCCAAGAAGAAAGTGATCCCTGAGGTCTCTTTCATGCTCAAAAAGAATGAGTAGCCGGAGATCCGACATGAAATCCGAAGAAGAGGTTGGGAAGTTCTCACCAACCCTATTTAACAAGTCGGGATCTTAATGGTTCAAGAGTTCTATGCCAATGCATGGATCACTAGGAACCATGATCAAAGTATGAACCCTAACCCAAAGAATTGACTTACAATAGTTCGGGGAAAATACTTATATTTCAGTCTGGAAAATATAAGGTTGGCGTTCCACTTGCCAATGATGCAAGAAAACACACATCCCTACACTAGAAGAGTCAACTTTGATCAAAGGTTGGACCAAGTCCTCATGGACATATGTGTGGAAGGAGCTCAATGGAAAAGAGACTCAAGAGGCAAGCCGATTCAATTGAGAAGACCGGACCTTAAGCCTGTGGCTAGAGGATGGTTGGAGTTCATCCAACGCTCCATTATTCCTACTAACAACCGATCTGAAGTGACTGTGGATCGGGCCATCATGATCCATAGTATCATGATTGGGGAGGAAGTGAAAGTTCATGAGATCATACCTCTAGAACTCTACAAGGTGGCTGACAAGTCATCCACCTTGGTAAGGTTAGCCTTTCCTCATCTCATTTGTCACCTATGCAATTTGGCTGGGATTGACATAGAAGGAGACATCCTCATTGAAGAGGACAAGCCCATCACTAAGAAAAGGATGGAGCAAACAAGAGAGCCCACTCATGGACCTCAACATGAGCATGAGAAAATTTCTCATGAAATCCCTGAGATGCCTCAAGGGATGCAATTTCCTCCACACAACTATTGGGAGAAACTCAACACCTCTTTGGAAGGCTTGAGTTACAACATAGACCAACTAAGGGTGGAGCACCAAGAGCACTCCATCATTCTCCATGAGATTAGAGAAGATCAAAGAGCTATGAGGGAGGAGCAACAAAGGCAAGGAAGAGACATAGAGGAGCTTAGGCATTCCATTGGATCTTCAAGAGGAAGAACTAGCTGCCATCACTAAGGTAGACCCGTTTTTTAATTTCCTTGTTCTTATTTTTTTGTTTTTCGAATTTGATGCTTTAGGTGTTATCCATGTTTGTGCCTTCATTACATGATCATTAGTGTCTAGTGTTTATGTCTTAAAGCTATGAATAATTCCATGAATCTTTCACCTCTCTTAAAAGAAAAATGTGCCTAATTACAAAAGAACAAGAAGTACTTGGATTTCAAATTTCATCTTGAAATTAGTTTAATTATTTTAATGTGGTGGCAATACTTTTTGTTTTCTGAATGAATGCTTGAACAGTGCATATTTTTTATAGTGAAGTTTATGAATGATAAAATTGTTGGCTCTTGAAAGAATGATGAACAAAGAGAAATATTATTGATAATCTGAAAAATCATGAAATTGATTCTTGAAGCAAGAAAAAGCAGTGAAAAAAATGGCGAAAAAAAAAGAGAAAAAAAAGAGAAAGAAAGAAAAAAGAAAAAGCAAGCAGAAAAAGCCAATAGCCCTTTAAATCAAAAGGCAAGGGTAAAAAGGATCCAAGGCTTTGAGCATTAATGGATAGGAGGGCCCAAGGAAATAAAATCCAGGCCTAAGCGGCTAAATCAAGCTGTCCCTAACCATGTGCTTGTGTCATGAAGGTCCAAGTGAAAAGCTTGAGACTGAGTGGTTAAAGTCGTGATCCAAAGCAAAAAGAGTGTGCTTAAAAACTCTGGACACCTCTAATTGTGGACTTTAGCAAAGCTAAGTCACAATCTGAAAAGGTTCACCCAGTTATGTGTCTGTGGCATGTATGTATCCGGTGGTAATACTGGAAAATAAAGTGCTTAGGGCCACGGCCAAGACTCATAAAGTAGCTGTGTTCAAGAATTAACATACTAAACTAGGAGAATCAATAACACTATCAAAAATTCTGAGTTCCTATAGATACCAATTATTCTAAATTTCAAAGGATAAAGTGAGATGCCAAAACTGTTCAGAAACAAAAAGCTATTAGTCCCGCTCATCTAATTGGGACTAAGTTTCATTGATACTGTGGGATTCATTGTATGTTCTCTTCTTTTTATCCTATTTGATTTTTAGTTGCTTGGGGACAAGCAACAATTTAAGTTTGGTGTTGTGATAAGCGGATAATTTATACGCTTTTTGGCAATGTTTTAGATGGTTTTTAGTAGGATCTAGCCACTTTTTAGTATATTTTTATTAGTTTTATGCAAAAATCATATTTCTGGACTTTACTATGAGTTTGTGTGTTTTTCTGTGATTTCAAGTATTTTCTGGCTGAAATTGAGGGACCTGAGCAAAAATCTTATTCAGAGGCTGAAAAAGGACTGCTGATGCTGTTGGATTCTGACCTCCCTGCACTCGAAATGGAATTTTTGGAGCTACAAAAACCTAAATGGTGCGCTCTCAATTGCATTGGAAAGTAGACATCCTGGAATTTCCAGCAATATATAATAGTCCATACTTTGCCTGAGTTTAGATGACGCAAACTGGCGTTCAACACCAGCTTTCTGCCCTATTCTGGCATTAAACGCCAGAAACAAGTTGCAAGCTAGAGTCAAACGCCAGAAACAAGTTACAAACTAGCATTTAACTCCAACGAAGGCCTCTACATGTGAAAGCTTCAATGCTCAGTCCAATCACACAACAAGTGGGCCCGGAAGTGAATTTCTGCATCATTTACTTATTTATGTAACCCTAGTAACTAGTTTAGTATAAATAGAACTTTTACTATTGTACTCAGAGGCTTTTTGGAATTGATATCTTTGGAATTTGACATCTTTGGATGTTTAGTTCTTAGACATTGGGGGCTGGCCATAATGTAACACCCTACCACACAGAGCCTTACGCTCAAGTCGTAAAGCAGAGGTGGCAAGGTATTACGACCTCTAAAAGAAAAGGATATGTACATAGATATAGTTGGATGAAATCATATCTAGGAGCCTTGAAGGATAAGCTAATCAAAAATGATAAACAGAAAATCATGTCACACTCGCATGGATATTTGTAAAACGGACAGGAAAAATTGAAAGATAACTGAAAACATATATACATATTAGAGTTCCAAAACATAGATAGCAAGCTCCAGACTCGACCTGCGAAGCTAAGGCCGACCAGAGTATATGATTATATATATATATATACAACCCAAAATAAAACTCAAACCACAAAGTAATCCCCTGTATCTCCAAGTCGACCTCTAGGAGGGAAAAAACACAAAATGTACATGTGGAGATTCTATAAGCATATATACATAGCCCAAAATCAAGATATGACAGTCAAAAAGTAGTTCTTCACTTGAAAGGAGGATATCCAGACGCTCAACGAGGTGTCTCTCAACCTGCATCTGAAAAATAACAACATAGTATGGGATGAGAACCGGAGGTTCTCAGTATGGTAAAGGTGCCCGCATAGTTAATATAAAAGGTCCCAGAAAATCTAGAGGCATTCCTAGAACTTCGACACTCAGATTTCAGCTTAAGAATTCAACTAAACCAGAAATTAGGTAAGTTGTCTAAGGTATTCTAGTTCTGAATCTAACTTTAACCTAATAATTCACGTTCTGTCTCCGCTAATCCTCCGAATCATTGGTGGAACAACCCTTTCCCCTCACA
The DNA here is from genome assembly GCF_014773155.1 of Arachis stenosperma. Lineage (NCBI taxonomy): Eukaryota > Viridiplantae > Streptophyta > Magnoliopsida > Fabales > Fabaceae > Arachis > Arachis stenosperma. The sequence goes on along the minus strand of NC_080386.1, from coordinate 25,024,208 downwards.
CCTTCGCCAAAAGGGATTTCTCAGAAAACATACACATACAGTTCAAGCAAGGAAAGCACAGATAGAGAAGCATTTACAGCAAGTAGAACAAGTAGCGGATAAACAGAATTAAACAGTTAAGCAAACCAAAACAATGCACACTCAAGCAAACAAACAAATGCATATGATGTATGCCTGTCCTATGGCTGATGAGTCTCATGTGTCAGTTATACAGCCAACCCGACAAGTCCTGGTAGTTAACCATTGGACAGTCCCTCTCTGCGCGCATCCCCAAGCTCAATAATATTCCATGGAGTTAAACTCCAAGCTCAAATATAATATTCCATGGAGTCATACTCCAAACTCAATAATATAGTATTCCATGGAGTTAAACTCCAAGCTCAATAATATAGTATTCCATGGAGACAAACTCCAAGCTCAAAGATAATATTCAATATTTATATATATATATATGCATGCCCATGGGGGAATCCAGGGAGTTAAAGTGTCCGGTCACATCTTGCGACAGAGGGTCAACAAATAGTCTCAAATACACAAGCCACATAATAATCTCTTTCCTTTTTAAAATAACACTTCAAATCAAGACTCCAATTCTTATAGAAACTTTGACAGTATTTCCTCTAAAACTCGAATTTCTGCCACCCTTCAAGGGTCCCAACTATCAAATCAAACACCTCTCAGTCCTTCAAATCATTTCCAGTAACAAATTATTTCAAAATCGAACAAATACCAATATTAAATCTTTTTCCAAACCGACCAACTTCAACAATAAATTATTGACAATAGCTAAACCTTACATTTTATACCATATACATAATCCATCAATTATTCATTCATTTCATTCCTATCTTAAGGTCTTCTAGCCTAAGTTTTCACGTAACATTAAACATTAACTACGAGAAACTAAAACCATACCTTCGTACGGAATCAAAATATTCAAAGCTCAGGAGAAGCTTTCTGAGTGAGCTATCGAAGAAGAAAATGTCGAGAATCGTCTGTGCCTCCTAAAACTCCCGTTGGCCAAACCCAAAGGAAAGAGGAGTTACGTCACTGTCAACTTCCACTAATCAAAAATGGTACTAACATGTAGAGGAGGAAGTTACAAATACTCTTACCAGATTAGATTTTTTATTGGAGTTACGAATTTCAAGAAATCGAAGCCGAAAGTTTAAAAGGATTTATGTTCTCTCTCGGTCTTCTCTCTGTTTTCTTTCTTTTCTTTCCTCTCGCATACGTTAATGATATATATATATATATATATATATATATATATATATATATATATTATCCTTATGTATACATATACACGTAACCTAATGTATAATGATAATAATAATATATATGTGACCTAATGCAAAGTATAAACCACCTTTTATTTTCTATGCTTTATAGTTAATAATAGTAATAATAATACTGGCAATAATAATGATGGTCATGTAATAATAATAATAAATGTAATAATAGTAATAATAATAGTAATGCAATAAATATAATATATATAAACTTATAATGCAATTTAATATTTACGGCAATTATATACAATAATAATAATAATAATATAGATTTGATTAAATTTAAATTATTATAAAATTAGTTCAATTACTGATAATAAAAATAGTTTTTCTAAAAATAAGGAATTCTAATTTTATAAAATAAATTATAACTTATTTATATTTATATTTTTAAAATTGAGGGTCGCTACACATTCGGTCATGTCTGGACCTTCATCACTTATGTATTTTCAACGGTGGAGTTTCTACACACCATAGATTAAGGTATGGAGTTCTGCTGTTCCTCGAGTATTAATGCAGAGTACTATTGTTCTTCTATTCAATTCAAGCTTATTCTTATTCTAAGATGTTCACTCACACTTCAACATGATGAATGTGATGATCCGTGACACTCATCACTATTCTCAATTTATGAACGCGTGCCTGACAACCACTACTTGCAAAAGCTAGAGTGTATATCTCTTGGGTTTCTAATCAACGATTCACATCGAATCTCCTCTGACAATGAGGCATCTGAATCTGAGATTAGAATCTTTGTGGTATAGGCTAGAATCAATTGGCAGCATTCCTGAGATCCGAAAAGTCTAAACCTTGTATGTGGTATTCTGAGTAGGATCTGGGAAGGGATGACTGTGACGAGCTTCAAACTCGCGACTGTGGGGCGTATTGACAGACACAAAAGGATCATTGGATCTTATTCCAACACGATCGAAAACCAACAGCTGATTAGCCATGCGGTAGCTGTGCCTGGTATTTTTCATCCGAGACGAGAAATTCGACAATTGATTAGCCGTACAGAAACCATACAGGACCATTTTTGCTGAGAAGACGGGAAGTAGTCATTGACAACGGTGATCCCCAACATACAGCTTGCTATGGAAAGGAGTTTGAAGGTTGGATGAAGGCAGTAGGAAAGCAGAGATTCAGAAGGAATAACGCATCTCCATACGCTTATCTGAAATTCCCACCAATGAATTACATAAGTATCTCTATCTTTATTTTATGTTTATTTGTCTTTTAATTATCAAAACTCTATAACCATTTGAATCCGCCTGACTGAGATTTACAAGATGACCATAGTTTGCTTCAAGCCAACAATCTCCGTGGGATCGACCCTTACTCACGTAAGGTTTATTACTTGGACGATCCAGTGCACTTGTTGGTTAGTTGTGCGAAGTTATGAAAAAGAGTTGAGATTACAATTGTGCTTACCAAGTTGTTGGCGCCATTGAGATCACAATTTCGTGCACCAAGCTCATTAAGGAATGTTGATTCTGCTCGTGTTTCGATCTCCAGCACCTTAAAGTATGATGATTCAACGAAATGGTTGGTACTCTTATCCTTCTGTAATATTGGGTGCTTGGGTAGAACAATTCAAGATATAGTTTTCTTCAATTATCAATCTAAACGACCTGGTTTTGAAGACTTTGGTTCCTGATTTTTTACTAGATTGGCTTGTTTTTTATATTAATGCTGCAGTTATGTTTACCTCACAGAGCTGGAAAAGACTGAACAATTGTTCTCATTGGCCTTGTCTTTCCATAAAACTTGTTTGTTTGGTCTTTTATTTCTAAGAGTTAATAAATTATATATTGAAATATTTTTATATTGTACTGATCATGGTTAGTCCTTATGCATTCAATTGACATAATTTTCATTAGGATGTTGAGTAATGAATTTTTTGTGCCATAACAAAGTGAATAACTTTCACTATTGACATTTTTCATGTATTTTTCACTGTTATGTACTTTTACTGACATGCAATACTTTGAAATATTTCAGGCAAGAAGTGTAGCCCTTTTCCAATTGCATTAAGAGATATAAAGCAACACGACATTACTCAAAGCATGCGCGGGCTACTGGTTGATTGGCTTGTAGAGATTTGCATAATGTAATTTTTTTTATATAATACAATGTTATGAATTATAGCTGATAAATTTAGTACGGTTGAACAATACACTGAGGATTATAGTTGATGTATCAATATATTTTGTTTATATTTTGAATTATATTGACTTGCTTGTTTATAGTACTTTTCTTTTAGTTTGATAATACGATGAATTTGTTTATTTCTTGAAATATTATAAATATTCAAATACAAATTAGATAAAATTTGTATTTATTAAATTTATATTTATTTTGTATGAAAATAGGTTTATTTTGTAGTTAAAAAATCTAAAAAAGTTCTATTTTATTTTATAGACAGATTTACAGACGAATTTTCTATCTGAATTTAGAGTTTGGAGTGGTTTTTCAAGGCTCTAATTACCGACGAAAAATCTGTCGAAAAATCTGTCTGTAATTATAGACGGAAAATCCGTCAGAAAATCTGTCTGTAATTACAAACGGAAAATCCGTCGAAAAGTTCGACGCCTAAGGGAAATGGATGGAGAATTTACAGAGAAAAAATCCGTCAGTAACTGGTAAAAATTCGTCGGTAATTTTTCGACAAAAAAATTCATCAGTAAGTAATTTCCAACGAGGCTTTTACAGAGAGACAAAATCTGTCGGTAATTTCGTCGGTAACCAAAAATTCGTCTGTAATATAGACCAAATCTGTCTGTATTAAGCAATTTTCTAGTTGTGAGTTATTTAATGTAACATAGCTTAATTTGTAATTATAATTGATATATGTATTGCTTATAAATAGGTCAGAAAATTAATAATTTCTTAATAGTATAGACTTTCTCAACTTGAAAGTTGGAAGTAATTTAATAAGTGAAACCAATGTATCAAAGGTATACTATTGTTATGTAGTGTAGTGTTGTTTTATAACTATAAATAAATAAACAACATAACGGTACAAGTTAGTTGGAGGACAACGCTAAGTTTGATATTTCAAAGCATAGGGACTGTTTATGGAGATATCGGCACATCTCCGCTTTATGTGTATTAAAAAACAACAATCATATTTTTGGTGACTTAATCCCTATCATCTATACATTGTGCTGATACCTATGCTTAAGTATGTCTTCATCATACTATGAGCCAATGAGTCAACAAGAACAGCAACGATAGCTTCTCAATATCTCATCTAAATATATAATTTAATTTATTTCTATCTTTTGTGTTTGGTTTTCCACATTATACACTTATTATTAATTCTTAACCTTATTGTTTTTATTACTTTAATAATGGAGGGCAACGATTTCTTTTTGATTTTATCAAATTCGTTAATTAATTTACTTAATATATTATATAAGACTCCACAAAAAATTCACTACAAAAAAAGAGGCATAAAATGGCACTAATATTACGGCGGTTTTGTAGAACCGCCGTAATATTCGGATATTATGACATGATTTTGTGGTGCCATAATTAATTTATACCTAAGGGCGGTTTTTGTGGATTCTGGCGGTTTTAAAACGCCATTACCACATTGTATAAAAAAGCCCAACCCTAACTTAACTTTCATTACACGTTCGATGCGAGACGATGGCCACTGTGAGAGAACGGTTGAATCTCTGCCACTCGCGATCTCCTCTGTTCACAATCTCCTCCGGCAACGATCCCCTCCAACGATGACCTCCTCCGGCGACGTCTCCTCCAGCAACGGTCTCCTCACGCAACATCTCCTCATATGACATCTCCTCCAGCGACATCTCCTCTAGTGACGTCTCCTCCGACGACGTCTTCTCCAGCGACAATTTCCTCCGACAACGTTCTCCTACGCGGCAATCTCGTCCATCGAGCTACTGTGCTGCGAGTTTCTCCACCGCTCGCAGACTCGCGAGGTAGGTTCTTCTCCCTTTTTTCCTTTGTTCTGTTGAAAAAATTTCATTCTGATCGATTGTCTTAGGCTTGCTTTAGATTGGATGAAAAAATTTAATTAAATTGGTTTAAATCTCAGCATAGTAGTCAAAATAGGTTGCTTACTTTTCTCTTTATTTTGCTTGCAATGTTTCTTGTTTTTTAGCTGTTTCTTGTTCTGCTTTGGGAGAAGATAATGGTTTGATTGGTCAATTTGATGGTGGATTCTACTCTGCTTTTCTTGTTGCCGAGAAGGTAGTGTGTGTGACTTCTTAGTTGCATGCTCTTGATTTGTTATTTTTCTTATTTTTAATGGGTTTCATTTGCATGTGAATGGCAATTAGATTGTTGTTTCTACCATTGATCTGATAAGCAATATGTATGGGAAGCAGTTGCTGACAGTAACTCCTATGTGATTACACTCTACTTAAAAGTAAGTCACATTTCTTTCACTTTTTTTCTTCTTTGATTAAAATGTTCAATGCCTTTCTATGTTATTGAACTCTTGAGTTATTACTCAATTAAACCACTTGATCTGCATTGATTAAACATATATATTTATGCGGGAAAACAATATAATTTTTACCTTTTTTAACATGGAAAGGCGCATATCGTAGCTTCAAAAATGCAGATATGCTTCTAACAGGAATTGACTTCTCAAGTAATCATCTCACAGGTGAAATACCAAAGGAAATTGAGTTGTTATTTGGATTGATTTTATTGAACTTATCAAGGAACAGTCTCAATGGGGAAATCATCTCTAACACTGGGAACTTACAATCACTAGAGTTTCTTGATTTGTCAAGAAATCATTTGTCAGGCAAAATCCCTTCAAGTCTCTCCAAAATTGATCGTCTTGCTATGTTAGACTTGTCAAACAATGATCTTGATGGCGAAATTCCAATTGGAACACAACTGGAGAGTTTCGATCCTGCAACTTATGAAGGAAACTCCAATCTTTATGGAGAACCTCTTAACAAGAAATGTCAAGAAGAAACCACAGAAGATCAGAGGCCAGTAGCACAAGTGAGTGATGACAATTCAATATTCTTGGAGGCATTATACATGAGCATGGGGATAGGGTTCTTCACAGGCTTTTGTGGCTTCATAGTTTCAGTATTATTCATCTCCTCTTGCAGAGAACCCTACTCCAGGTTCTTGAATAGTTTGGTCATCAGAATCTATCTGATAAAAAACTCACTATATATGGCTAGAGGATGAACAGGTAAATTTCTTCCTTGTATTGAAAGTGGACTTATTCTCAAACACTAGTTCCATGTACTGAGATTGAAATTTCTTGCAGGATCTCCTACTTTTGCTTGCGTTATGGCCTTATGGGGGGTGACACTGCATCTTCTACTGTTATCAATAAACCCAATGGAATAATTTGGTTCTCAGCATGCTGTTGTTGAACCTTTTTCTTACTAGTGGTATGAATGCATCTTTTGCTGTAATAAAATTGTTAATGTTAAAAATTTATCAATGTGTTTGAGTATTATCAATGTGTTTGAGTTAGGTACTTGGTTTTTCAACTTTCTGTCTCATGTAAGTGGTTAAGAAGTTAGAACAAACCAATTTATTTGATTATTTGAATTCAACTTGTTTGAAGATTTAATCTCATTTTTATTGATAAATTCTCTGATTTGAGTATTTGAATTCATTTTTTTCTTAGTATTTTGTTCTTATTAATAGAATTAATCAAATGTTAATTCAGAATTTTAACTATTGTTATGATAATAAAATGGTGATTTTGTTTATTATATTGTTTAACAGTGAGATCACTGAAGCCTACTTATACACAGTTTCCATTTGGTACGAGAGCATGTTCTGCTCGAACTGCAATTTTTATATATGCTGCAGCTTTTGTATGTTGTTTACTCTCTCTATGTCCTCTTCTTTTTAATTTATTTTTTCTAATTCCATTATTCCACTCGTTTATGTGTTTGAAATTGGAGTATAACCACCATGTAAATTATATTTGTTTTGTACTCACCTATAATGCATATAATTGCATTACATTTGGGAGGAAGACCAAGACCGCACCCTCACGCGCCTCTTTGATCGAGACCCCAGTCCTCTGGCTTGGCAGGCTCTGCATCTTCTACGCCCTCCTTAAGGCTGGGCTGGCTGGATCTCATGCCAACCCACTTGTCTCAGGTCTCTTCATTTTTTTGACACTCTTTCAGTATAATAGCCCTTTGCCATTTGGGGATGGGTGCTTATTTTTTATTGGTTGTGTTTTTTGTGTCTGATCCAGAATTGAAAATCAGTAACGACAATGATTCTGCTGATTTAGGGTTCTCTAAATGGACACAGGCTATACTTGGAAAACCAGGTCTGATTGAGCTGTTTTCTTTTTGGGATATTGGGAACTATTATGGTGTTCAGCTTCTTGATGCTTCAGTGACAAAATACCAAGATTATGGTCGCTGAAAGAAATTATATGAGACAAGATGTTCTCCACATTTAATTTATATCCCCCACCCCCTCTTCTGTTTCTCTAACTGTGGTTATACATGTGCATGAAGAAACTAAGAGATGAGCTTACCAGAGCACTAATGGAGGCAAATGAGGGTAATGATGATATAGGAGCTGAGTCATTCAATGAACTTGTGAAAGAGTTTACCTAAAAATAAGACCTTAAGACTTTTGCTTTCAAGACCAAAGCCATGGTACATTTAATGTGTTTGCTTTCGATAGTTTAATGTGATAAATTGCCTCATCGATCCTAATTTTTGCCACCTGGTTCTCCTAACTGACGATGTCCTTGCTGCCTCTGTTGTTGTGGCCTCTGCAGTTCAAAATTTGGATGCATTATCATAGTAAAGGTACGTGGTTTAATTTCTCTTCTTCAAAGGGAGTCACTCTACATACTCAACACCCCACTACCACACCCTTTTCTCACATAACCATAGCTTTAGTTTCCCTCCATCTTACATCTCCTTTTATTTTCTCTGTCATTACCATTATCAATTGCAAAGAAGAAATAATGTACATATATATAAGACAAGTAGCTAGTTAGTACCCTCTATATAGACTCATTATTGCAATATATATTTGGTGAAAGCTTAGCTTCAAGGTGCATTTTTTCCCCTAATCCATAGAATATTTCTAATTAATTGCTACATGCAATTGATGATGATATATTCTTTTTTTTGTGTAGATGGTGATATCAAGATTTGTTCAGGGCAAGGGAAGGTTATTGCAAGTTGAATTCATTGGCTAAGGTTTAAAGAACATGCAATATTGCAGTAAAATATTCGTCAAAAAGTTCCTTGGCAGGTATATATATATATATATTTGGTTAATTAATTAGTTTTTTCACAAGAATTAATTTAATTATATATGGACTCTTAAGTCTTAATTAATAAATATACCTCTAATTAAAGAGTGGAAGCTGTAGACTTGAGTGTCATAAGTCATAACTATAAAATTGGTCAACAAATTGAAAATTACGTTAATAACCTCTGTTCATATTATTAACTATATATCAGAACCTGAAGTCTGGATTGAAATTGCTGGAATGGTAAGTTATCCACTTTCATTAAAATGCAATTATATATATATATATATATATATATGATTTTTCAGAACCTGAAGTCTGGATTGAAATTGCTGGAATGGTAAGTTATCCACTTTCATTAAAATGCAATTTGATTGTTATTTAGGATTTAGTTCTGATTCTTACATTGCATTGATAACCTTGACATTTGTTTCTTGTCCATAGCCATGATGTATCATTTTCTCATTGCAAAGCCATTCTTTTACGGACATGCTAACTATGATCAACTAGTCAAAATAGTTATCAAGCAAAAAATAAATTAAAAAAAAAAGAAAACAAAAAATCTAAATGGTATTGTTCTACTCAATGACAGTGAACAATTATATTTACACAGTCCTTGGAATTTCAGAATTAGTATAGTTACTCCGCACAGTTTTATATTAAATTAGTTTGTATAGATATAAATTGCACCGAAAATGAATTATCAATATGCAGAACGAGTGTATCTTTTTTATATATATATGTAAAAAGATTATATATCAATATGTCATTCTAGTTGATCACATGCATGCTGATTATTTAAAATTTTGAATGTTTAATCTTGATAATTTTAATAAATCTGTTGGTGATAATTTTTCATGTGAAACAGGTTTTAGATCTTCTTCAACTCTTGCTGTTAGCTACTTTACTTTGAAAGCTTCAAGTTTTAATATTTGCTGAGAAAAAAAAGAAGGGAAATTATCATTTGAAAGAGGTAATTATAATTTTCTTATATTTTCTTTTAAATACTATTTAAGTAAGTTTTTAATATCTAATTTGCATATAAAAGAATAAATTTCTTGCCTTTAGAATATATATAGATTTTTAATGAATAGATTTTTTAATATCTAATTATAGTAACATTATTGTTGTTGTTGCTCCCTATTAACAAACTCTTATGAATTAGTTTCTCCACCACAAACCTGAAACTGTTACTAGTAGCACTCTTCTTCATGCTTCTAGCACTTGGCCATTATGATTATGATAAAGAGTAGAATGAAGTAGTAGTTCTGAATTCAAGTAGTACTGTATAAAAGTGCAGTTTGTGTGATATATGGCAGTTTTAAGATAAGATATAATTTGGAAGGTAGCTACATGGATATTTATTTGACAAAATAGAGAGAGATTGATGGTTGAAATAGAGTTAAATTAGTGAATTTCCTTTTCCTAATTCGCAGAAAACAGAGGATTTATTGTGCAAATAGTTAGTGTATGTGATTTTTTTTTTGATTGAATAATTTCATATTAATAGTTTCAGATTCAGTTTTATATCTTTTTTTATTGTGCTCATAATTATATTTTTGTTGTAGGGATTGAATCAAGAGATTGGGATTTCATCACCAAGAGAGTTAGGAAGTAGGTCTTCTGGAGCGAGCAATAAAGAAGCATGATCTTGTATGATAAAGATTTTTATAATTTTTGAAATTATTAAAAAATGTTATCTTTGATATTTTGTTTTTGGATTATAATTTTTTATTTTTGGAGACTGTGTATGAATTAAAAATCTTGTTATGATGTTTGATTTAAGGTTATACTTTTTGGTTATTATGAGATTTTAAAGTTTGAGTTCTAAAAATGTCACTTAAAATATATCGTTTCAATCTCATTTTAAAAAGTATAAAATTGCAATTAAAAAATAGTGCCATTATAAACAAAAATAGTGCCATTATAAGAAATAGTGCCATTAAATCTTGGTAAAAATGACAGTTAAAAAATAGTATTTTAAACGAAAAAGATGCCATTGTATCCTGGTAAAAATAGCAGTTAAAAAATGCCATTTTAAATGAAAAGGATGCCATTAAACCCTGGTAAAAATAGTGGTTAGAAACGCCATTTTAAACGAAAAGAATGCCATTAAACCCAGGTAAAAACGGCGGTTAAAAACCGCCATTTTAAACGAGAAGGGTGCCATTAAATCCTGGTAAAAACGGCGGTTACAAACCGCCATTTTAAACAACAACAAAATCGCCGTTTTATCTGGTTAAAATGGCGGTTAAAAACTGCCATTTTAACCGCCAAAAAACCGCCATATTATCCATTGGTTATTATGGCGGTTTTCAAAAAACCGCCGTAATAACCAGAATGGCGCCCAGAATTTCGGCGTTTCTTGGAAGCGCCGTTTTCGGTAATAATGACGGTTGTAACCGCCGTAATTACCTTAAAAAACCGCCATTTTAACCCTTTTTTTTGTAGTGATTATACAAGTGTGATAAACTGTAATCACATCTTAACCTTCAAATTTCAACTATGATAATTCTTTTTCGGATATAAATCTGTTAACGACAAAATCATGGTTAAAGACTTTTGTGATTTGTAATATATTTATAACGTTTTAGAGGTATCATGTAACTTTTTGGGGTTGCTAATTATTTTATCAGAATTTGCCATATAAAAATGATAATGGTATGACGTATACTATATTATGATTTTTGATATGTATCACATATTAACGGTGTCCTGTCATAATCAGCAGAACAAAAGAACACAAAAAAAATTAAAGGATTACAAATAAAACTTAAATGCAAACGAACACATTAATTAAATTCTTATTCTTGATGGAATTACATATCATTCCCGGTATAAAATGATGATATATTCCAATTACATTTTTTTTAGAAAAGATAAGACTTTATAGTCTAAATCAATTAATCAAAGACGTAAGACTATAGGTTAGATACATGAACTCATAAACTTAAATCTTAAATTAAGCATTAATTAAGACAGAACTTATTATTTCTCAATAATCTAATCATGGATGGCGGCTCTGATACCATTTGTTGGAAATTATAAGATTCCTCAATCACAAGACCATCCATGTTAAATCATTAAAAAATATAGCTGAGAGTGCAGAAGCGTACATGAATTCATGAGTATAATTGAGAGAATTTTTTTTATCTTCTTCAACCAAAACCTTCTGTATTCCTGATAAGGCTAAATCATAATTCCTCTAATAGAAAAAGAGTTACGGAGGCAACTTTGATGTATTGGGACTAAAACCTTGATGTCGCTATTTATATTTGAGTTTATCACCCACTAAACCCTAAAGTCCAAATAAAATAGTATCTCTAGTTTATTATCATTTAATTTCAAATCAAAATTAATAATAATTTATTCAACTCAATATTTTTGACAATAAATAATATTGCCATTGTATAAGTTATTTAATGTAACATTGCTTAATTTGTAATTATAATTGATATAAGTATTGCTCATAAATAAGTCAGAAAATTAATAATTTCTTAATAGTATAGATTCTCTCAACTTGAAAGTTGGAAGTGTTTTCATAAGTGAAACAGGTGCATCAAAGGTATACTATTGTTATGTAGTGTAGTGTAATTTTTTTAACTATAAATAAATAAACAACGTAAGGGGACAGGTAAGTTGGAGGACAACGCTGAGTTTGATGTTTTAAAGCATAGGGATTGTTTATGTTGATATCGACACATCTTCGCTTTATGTGTAATAAAAAACAACGATGATATTCTCGGTGACTTAATCCTCATCATCTATACATTGTGCTGATACTTATGCTTGTACGTATTTTCATTGTAATATGGGCCAATGAATCAACAAGAATAACAATAACAACTTCTCAATATCTCATCTAAATATATAATCTAATTCATCTCTATCCTTTGTGTTTGATGTCCCACATTATATAATTATTAATTTTTAACCTTGCTATTTTTATTACTTTAATAAAGGAGGACAAATATTTGTTTTTTATTTTATCAATTTTTTAATTAATTTTTTTTAATTTATTATATAAGACTCCACAAAAAATTGTACAAGTGTGACAAATTGTAATCACGTATTAATCTTCAAATTTTAACTATGATAATTCTTTTTCGGATATAAATCTGTTAACGACAAAATTATGGTTAAAACTTTTCTGATTTATAACATATTTATAACTTTTTAGAGGTATCATATGATTTTTTGGGGGGTGACTAATTATTTTATCAGAATTTGTCATATAAAAATTATAATGATATGACATATACTATATTATCATATTTGATATGTATCACATATTATTAGTATCATGTCATAATCAGAAGAACAAAAGAACACAAAAAAGAATTAAAGGATTACAAATAAAACTTAGACGCAAATGAACACATTAATTAAATTATTATTCTTGATAAAATTATATATCATTCTCAGTATATAATGATTATAGATTCAGATTTTTTTTTAAAAAAGATAAGATTTATAGTCTAAATCAGTTAATCAAAGACGTGAGACTAATGGTTAGAGAAATGAACCCATAAACTTAAATCCAAAATTAAGCATTAATCAAGACAGAACTAATTATTTTTCAATAATCTAATCAGGGATGGCGGCTCTTATACCACTTGTTGAAAATTATAGAATTCCTCAACTACAAGACCATCCATGTTAAATCATTAAGAAATATAGCTTAGAGTGCGAAAGCGTACATGAATTCGTGAGTAAAATTGAGAGAGTTTTTTTTATCTTCCTCAACCAAAACTTTCTGTATTCCTGATAAGGTTAAATTACAACTCCTCTAATAGAAAAAGAGCTATCGAGACAACTTTGATGTATTGGGACTAAAATCTTTGAAGTCACTATTTATATTTGAGTGTAGCACTCATTAAACTCTATCCAAATAAAATAGTATATCTGATTTTATTATTATTATTGATTCCAAATCAAAATTAATAATGATTTATTCAATTCAGCACTTATGACAATAAATAAGATCATCATGATATAAATTATTTAATGTGATATAATTTAATTTGTGATTATAATTAATATATGTATTACCCATAAATAGGTCAGAAAATCAATTTTCTAATAGTATAGACTTTCTTAACTTCAAAGTTGGAAGTGTTTTCATAAATAAAACCCATGCATCTAAGATATACCATTATTATATAGTGTGATGTAATTTTTTTAACAATAAATAAATAAACAACATAATATGTACTGCATAGTTAGAGGACAATGCTGAGTTTGGTATTTCAAAGCATATGGATTGTTTATGGTGATATCAGCACATCTCCACTTTATGTGTAATAAAAAAACAACAATGATATTCTCAATGACTAATCTCTTATCATCTATACATTGTGCTGATATACATACTTGAGTATGTCTTCATTGTATTATGAACTAATGAGTCAACAAGAATAAGAACAACAGCTTCTCAATATCTCATCTAAATATCTAATTTAATCTATCTCTATCCTTTGTGTTTGGTGTCCTACATTATACATTTATTATTAATTATTAACCTTGTTATTTTTATTACTTTAATAATGGAGGACAAATATTTCTTTTTTATTTTATCAAATTCTTTAATTAATTTACATAATTTGTTTTATGAGACTCCATAAAAATTTGTACAAGTATGACAAATCATAATCACGTCTTAACTTTTAAGTTTCAACTATGATAATTCTTTTTTGGATATAAAGCTGTTGACGAAAAAAATCATGGTTAAAGACTTTTATGTTTTGTAACTTTATATATACACCTTAACCTAATTGTTTATTTTACTTTTACTCTTTATATATTTATTATATTTCACTTTGTCTTAGTCTTAATCTCATGGTTATTTTTTAATTGTATAAAATTAAATAGTTTCTTTCAAAACATGCATAAATATATTATCTATTATAAATAATTATTAAAATAAATAAACAAACAAAAATAATTAAATATATAATTTAATTTTAATTTAAATTAAAAATCAAATGAATTATCAGAAAAATATCAACTAATTTTAGTTTTAATTTCTCTATAATTCCATTTAATCATAAAAGTCTCTCTATAGCCACTGACATCATCGATACGAACAAAGTATAATTTTTTATAAAATAAAATATATAAGATAAATAACATATATGTTATGAATAAATTTTTAAAACCAAAATCTTATAAATCAACATGTAATTTTTTTAATATTTTTATTTTTTTCTAAAGTTGTCTAGACTTAATGATATTTTATAATATGATTTCACAAGTTATAATATGTGATATTAATCATTGTAATATATATGAAAAATGTGATTTATTTAGTGTTTTATCATTTATCTTTGATTAATATTGTTATAACAAGAATACATGTGACTTTACGAGAATAATATAGCATAGACTTTAGTTATCTAAGAATTTACTGAGTCACTGGAGTAGTTCTACATCATGAACCAACAAATGCTAACAATTAGAATAATGACAAAACCAGTTGAAATAGATATTTGTAGAGATTACTCACAACTTGAGGCTAAATATTGGGATCCGAAAAATCTCTACATATGGGTACCCGCCCAAGTGAAATGGATGGAGATGGGGATATAGATATCTACCACATGAACAGAGATGACAAAAAATCCTGCACTCGCCCACAGAGATTATCCGCGACGAAGAGGCTAACGGGGATACGCAAAATCTCCACAAAGCAAGGACCCGCCCCATGAATAAATGGTGAGGGAGCGGGGATAGAGGTACCCATCCCACGGGGACCTTCAAAATCTCTGCGAAATAAAATTTACTTAAATGTCCATATATATATATATATATAGTGTGTAAGTGATTTTAATTCATTTTATTTTAATTTTTATATTAAAATTTTTTGTGTATGATATTATGTTAAATTTGTGTTTGAATTGTATTTGATTTGATATAATTGAATTGTATAGGATTTTATTATGGTTGTGTTATTTTTTTATAAAAAAAAAATAAACTTAATAATATTCATGAATACCTACATTTTTCACCGGAAGAAATAAACGGGGACCGTTAATTGGAATGCGATTACTAGGATCAGTGAATGACTCTTCCTCAAAATCCATTATTTCACCTAGATCAATGAAGACATAGATCAGACTTTTCTTGCTTATGTGGTGACAATAAAAAATGTTAGACACTGTTCCAATTTCATTCAATACATTCACATGCACAATTGCCATAAGTTTCTTCTTAGAAAAGTCATAGATGTACTAAATAGTGACAAAGTCAATAATAAGAAGATAATCACTGCAACCCAATCGAATGAATTTCCTACAACAGTAATCATGAACAGGCGGAAAATTGCACTCAATGGGCTCCAAATGTTAGCAGTGGTCTTTTTCTTCACTCTAATAACAAACTTTCAGGTGGCAATAAAAATAACAATTGATTGGGTAATATAAATAATCGATTGAATTATAAAATACTCATATTCTAGTCATCGTTCAATCGATTGGGTAATATGATTAATCGATTGATTTTTGCGAAAATCATACGGCTTTGCAATTTTCAATGGATTGTTTTGCGATAACCTGAAGTCCAATCGATTAAGTTATGGAAAACCTGAAATTGAATCAATTGTTTTGTTAATCAAATCGATTGATTTTCTAAGAAACACGATTTCACAACTCTGGACAAATGTCACGGATAAAAAATAAACTTTTAATCGATTGGGATTGCCAAAAAGTTTATTACGATCAATGGAAGATCTAATTCGTTATTGTTTTTGTTTTTTATTGTTAATAAACATAATAGATGAATGATAAAATAATAATTTATAAAATAAAAAATAATTTTTATAATTAAATAAAATATATGAGATTAATTTGTAATTAAAATTAGAAAAGGATTATTTAGCAGTTATTAAAAAAACTTAAAAAACATGTTTTGTTATGGGACCATTTAATGATCCAAACATTATGGGACCATCGAATCCAGTGCAACTTTATTTATTAAGGTCAAGGGTCTGTCTTTAGTCTATGAATTGCTATATATATAACGTGAAATTTAAATTTCTAATACTTATTTAAACAAGCGAATGAAATGATCACTCAACCAATCTAAATTAGTAATATTCGACATAAATCCAAAACCCATCAACTCATGAACTCTAAGCTGGCTTGAAGAAAGACCTTCCAGGAGCTCTACATCACCTTATATATGATATGAGATTGATTAACCTTACTCCACTAGTAGCAATAGGCCTTCCAATAGCAGGGCTTCAAAGCGTGACGCTTGTGCACTTGTGATCCAGGATGCGGTGGAGATTTGCAAAAAGTGCCGGAAAAATTCTCTCGAGTTTCTGTTTGTTTTCTAGACAAATACTAATTTTTTTAAATATTTTTAACATTAAAAATCATTAAACTTTGATTTTAATTATAATTTTATAAAATATTTATAATGATAATTATTTATTTAATTCTCTTTAATAAAAATTTTTATATATTTTTATGTATTATTCTGTACACAAAAACATACACTAATTTAAAATAAAATCTTAATCATAGATTTTCTAAAATTATTTTTGTTCATTTCTTTAGTTTAATTAACTTTTTGGGTCTAATTTTATTTTATTGGCAAAAATTTATTAGAAAAGGACATTGGTAGCCTTCTCTAAAATATTTACAGATTTATTTTATCCATATTTTTTTAGGAATTGTAATTTGTCACTATTCCCCTTATCGGAATAACATACAAAAATAAAAGCAAAAAATATAAAAAAATAAATACAAAAACACAATAAATTTTTTAACGTCGAAAAGTAAAAACTACAGGTTGTTTAGAATAAAAAAAAAAAGAGTTTCACTATAATATGAGATACAAAAAAATTTTAAACAAAACATAAATTATAAATACAAACAGTCAAAATACTAAAATACCAAAACTTACAAATAAAAACAAGAAGATAAAAAATGCACTCTACGGTGAGAAAGATGTTAGTTTACAGAAAATTTTCTGCTTTTAGAATCTTTGTGACGCGTGTCCGTTGATGGAACAACTTTATTTTTGTGGCAGGTGGAGTTAGGACTTGTTTTCTATTGGCTTGGCTAGATAGACAATAACGGAGATTGAGTGATGAATATTTTACTGTTGTACTGTACATATAATATCCTATTACTGGTTTTTTAGTCATACATGAAATTAACTTGCTAAATTATAAAGTAAAATAAGAATTCGTTTGGATGTATTAATTAAGTTATTAATTTTTTTAATCAAAATAAAATGTTTTGCTTTTTTTAACTGTATTTAGCAAATTTTTAAAAATGAAATTTTAGTTTAAAAATAAAATATTTTAATATAATAAATAAATAAATAATATTTTTATCTTATTGTATCTAAATATAATTGATACTTATAAATAAAAATTTCTTTTATATGAAATAACTAAATATTAAATTACTTTTACTTTAATTCTTTTTAAAAAAGACTATTTAAATATATATTTTTTTATAAATTTATCCAAACAAGCTATAAGAAAATAAAAATTTGGAGCACAAATCTATCAGAACATGCATGAAGGCTACTCGAGATAATGTAATAGTTTATTGATGGTAGCTAGACGGAAAATTAGTGTTTGAATATTGTAGTAGTTTAATAGATTTGAATTTTAAGAAAACATATATAGAATCAAATTTTAATTTATATCAATAATTAATATTGGTTTTCTTTTACTATTAAAATTACTTTTTTAATATTCACCTAGTTCAGAAATTAAAATTACAAACAACAATAGTGTCAAAAAAAATAGCCCGCAACGAGAGATAAAATAAATTGTGATACCGAAGTACCGTTAAGAAATATGTTGAGCAAAAAAAGAAAAAGGAGGTAAGAAGATAATAAATTATAAATACAAAGATAAAAAAATTTGAAAGAATTGACTGAAACTAGCTTCAAAAAATTTGTTTTCTAATCAGATTCAATTTTAATAATCGTCATTTTAGAAATATCAATAAAAACTTAAAAAGTAGTACGCCATTGGACGCTAAAGTGTGATAATAGTATTTTTTATTGTCATTAATTTTCCTACGAGAAAAAAAAAAGTATTTACAATAATAGGAATAATAAGAACTACATTTTATGTTTATGCTATGGTTTAGCCGTAAAGTGTGATAATAGATCTATTATATATTTATGTTTTAATTTACTAGTGAAATAATAGGAACTACATTTTATGTTTATGCTATAGTTTAAAGATAATTAATAATTACGTATTTGGTTTCATATAACAAATTGTGCTGAATCTAAATTCTATAAATGACAAAAATATATCAAAAGTGTTTTTTAAATAAAAAAGGTAATTATGATTTTCCTATCTCAGTTATCTTTATATAACACTAGATTAAAACGAGTGCGATAGATAAGTAGGAAACTAAACTAATTATATTATATATATATAATAATTTATAAATATTGTATTATTTAAAGATCGAACTATCTATTTGTTTATTGATACTATATGACATAATTTTGAGATTTTCTTTAGTTGTTTGTGTTTGGAGATAATTAAAAAAATAGAGAAAAATAATTAAAAGTAAAAAAACAAAAGATATAGCATAAAATTATAAACGAATTTTATTAATTATTATATACATAAAAAATAGATGTTATTACATTAAAGTTGAACGTATTTGGAGATAGGAGTAGATCTAGAAATTTTTTGAAGAAGGACCGAAAATTAAATATTTATATAATTAAATATTATATTATATAATTGATGATATTATTTTTATTATTATTTTTAATAAAAAAATTGTTAATTAGTGCTATATTAAAATAAAAAATTCTACTAAAAATAATAATTATATATTTGATATCATTCATAATAACTAAAATTCTAATTTTATCCTTTATTATTATAAAAAATATAACATGAACAATATAGATAAATTATTCTGATAGTTTTGATATATATATATATATATATATTTAAAATATATTAGTAAATAATGTAAAATATTCATACTAACATATAATTTATTTAATATGTTATTATTTTAATATCATGAAAAACTAAATAAATGTTGAAATAATTTAATTTTTATGTATATGTTTGTTTACTATTCAATTAAAATTTGTTATAAAAATTAAAATATTTTTATATGATAATAAATTTAAAAGTTAAGGAAAAAAATTAAAAAAAGAAAAGGAACAATAAAAAAAAGAATTTATCAAACAAATGATTGAAAAAATAAAGAATAAATTAAAAGGAACAATTTAAAAGATTTATTGATTAAAATGGTTGGCCTAAAAAAATATAGTACATTATTAATATTCAAAATGTAACAATTAGAATTTGAACTCAAGTTATGGGACAAAAAATATTTTAATTAGCCACTAAACTAACAATTCAATTTTAAAGTTAAAATGCATTATTATATAATATATAGAAGTTTCAAAATTTTATGGGCCATAGCCTTCACTGGCTAAATCCGCCCCTACTTAGAGATATTTTAGATAATTTATTTGAGAGAATATATGAAATGGAATAATTGTGACAAAAGTATTATTAAATATTTAAGTAAATCAGATAGTATATATTTTGAGTATTTATAATTTTATCATACTACTATAAGATTGGTTATGTTTTATGGTATGAGTGTCGGACAACTAAAGGGGAGCACGAACATAAGTTAAGTATAGTAGAGATAAAGATGTTGAGATGGATGAGTGGTCATACGTAATTGGATAAAATAAGGAACGAAGATATAAGTGAGAGAGTCAGAGTAATACCCATTGTGAAAAAGATGGTAAAATCGCGTCTTAGGTGGTTTAATTTAGACATGTGAGAAAAAAAACCAACAGAATACCTAGTCAGAAGGATGGATGAGATGGAAGATGGATAAGGGGTAAAAGGCACAGGAAGACCTAAGAAGACCATAAATAAGGTGGCCAAACGAGATCTATATGTAAACGATCTCTCTATAGATATGATACATGACAGAGCTCAATGACATCGTTTGATTCATATAGCCGACCCTACCTAGTGGAATAAGGCTTTATTATTGTTGTTGTATAATTAAAAATTATGACTCGTACACTTGGGACCTTCAGAGATATTACTGGTAAGAAAAATCCTAAAATGTGAAATGTTATTATGCGTCTTAAAGTATGACTGTAATTAAATATATATTTTAAAAAAAAAATTGATGTAAATTTTTAATATTATTATTAAAAATAAAATATTTTTATTTTTAAAACTTAATAATTTTATTATGACAAATAATTTAAAAAAATATAATTGTGAATAATCATATTTTTTTTAAAAAAATTATCTTAACTTTTTAATATCCTCATTTAAATTTTTAGTCTCTTAAATAGATTGAAAATCGGAAAAAAAATTATCTTTTAAATTATACAATCTATTATTCTATTTTTATTAATAAAAATTATTATTATTATTATTATATTATTATTATTATTATTATTATTATTATATTATTATTATTATTATTGATTTGAATAGTAAGAAATAATGCTGTACTATTGAAAAATAATATAAAATAATTCTTTAATTATTTAGGTATGTTTAATAAAAAATATACTATATTCATATTAATTCATTATTTTAAGACAGCATAATTTAATAATTTTTGAAATATCATTACAGAATTATTTTTTAAAAAAATAAAAATTTACTTTTTTGTTGAATACGATAATATAATTTATTATTATCTATAATAAATTAAAATACTAAAATATTCAAGTGTCTAAAATTTAAGTATAAAATTAAACAATTCAACTGAATAAAAATTTGGACTTCTAAACAATTAATGTTAGAATATCTTTTAATACTTTGGATTTAGAGTTTAAAATTTAAGACATGGTTAATATTAATGTTAAAATGGTCTTTTAGTCTCTTGAAATTAATGTTGGCCATTTAAGAAAACAAAATCTTTTGATGTAAAGTCTCTAAATTTTAAACATGAAAAAGATTTTAGCTTTTCATATTTTAATTAATTTTTATTGTTTGGAGTTTGAGATAATATTCAATTTGATCTTTAAACTTGTATATAAGTTTTAATTTAGTCTCTAAAATTTTAATTGTCTTTATTTAGTCCCTAAACTTTGTAAATATAACTCATGTTAGTCCTTAAAACAAATTTCAATATTTAAACGTTAACAGAACACTGTCGTGAACAGTCGGATACTACACTAAACTTTGTAAAATCATGTTGTTTTAGTTTTGGCATTCAAATAACCCAAAAACAACATCATAATATAAATGGTGTTTATTAAAATTTTACTTAACAAAATAAGTGATAAAATGCCGTTTTTGAACTATTTAAATAACAAAACCAAAACTGTATTATTTATAAGTTTTAACATGACATCTAATAGTTTATAATAGTGCTCCATTAACTTTTTATACTAAAAATAGTCTCAAAGACTAATATGAGATACGTTTATAAACTTTAGAAACTAAATAGAGACAATTAAAACTTTAAGGACAAAATTGAGATTTACATACAAGTTCAGGAACTAAATTAACTATTAATTTTTAGAGATTTATTTGTCATTTATATTTTTAGAATTATTTTTCTCAATCATATAAAATTTTTTATATTATTTTAATACTATATCCTAAAGTTTTTTTTACTATATTACTTAAGTAAGACGTTGTATGGTGTGTAGTGAAGGAAGCTTATATTATCATAAATACATAAAAATGATGCTTTATATAAATACAGTAAATCATTTTAGAGTCAAGATGTAAAGTTAAATAATTTTTTCCTTTTCTTTTTCTGTTTTTCCACCATCATCCTCTACGCATATTCCTAAAATTATTTCCAGAGGACAGCATAGTGGATTCAAAAAATTAAAAAGTTCAAAGAAAGCATAACCACTCACTCCATAGGCCCATACCATCTTAGGACTGATTTGTCCCGTTACATGGTACAACTCCAGTCATGGCTCATAACAAGCCAGCCTCTTCCATCATATCAAATTCTAAAAAGACTCTGATTTATCTGACACTAATGCAGAGCTTGACAACCACTTTTTAGATACGTGCCGATATAGCATTGTTTGAATGAAATGGAATATCTATAATTTTTTATCTTTACTATATAATTGACCGAAAAATAATATGAAATCAATAGATTACCAACTAAAAATTAAATAAACTTATATTAATTTATATTAATAATTAATTAATTTTAAATTTTTTAAATTTAAAATTTCAAAAATTTAAAATTGATTAAGTTTCGTATTTGGTTAAATCGACTCTTTAAATCCGGCCAAAGAGAGTAGAGCTAGTCATTGTTGGGCCAAATTAGGAGGGAGCAGCCCATTTTTAAAGGAGGTGTTGCTAAATTGAGTTTGGGTTGGGTTGTCCTAATCTAAATATAAATAGTACTTATTTTATCTTTTGATTTATTTGTTTGCACTATTGAAAGTATAAAAGTAGAAATAAAAGTAGTTAATTTAATTAAGAAAAAAAGAGAAAATCAATCGTTCATTATTTTTGAGAAAAAATAGTTTCAAAATTTAATTATCTCTTTAACGTTTAATTTTTTATGTAGTTCAATTTTAAATATGTTTGATTTTCATAAAAAATATTAAAATATTTTTTAGGTTTTATTTTTTAAATAAATATTAAAATAATTTTTCTTTTGATAAAAGTATGAAATTATAACTCATAGAAATATTTTTTTTGGTGAACACATAAAAATATTTTATTTATCAAAATATACACTATATTTTTTTTGTTTAAAAAATGTGCACTGATTTTTTTATTTATTTTTTGTTTTTGGATGTTTGCGCATAGTCCAACTCATAAAGGACTCATGCTTATAGGGTTGACACCATTTCATCCAAAACACATGCGAGATATGACCACTTTTGTTCTTGCACATGTAAAATGGGCTTATCACTCCTACACTAGCGAAATGTAATGCTATTTTGTCTCTGCACCAGCAAAATGGACAAGAGACGCCTTCTCAACTAGCATTAGGATGGCAACACACTCGAATCTGTGAATATCTATCTTGTTTCTGTTCATATCCTGCATTGGGGTAGGTTTTTAGGAGGGACGGGACGAGGTCGAATTTAGGTAATATTCGTCCCAATAGATATATAATATATAAAAAATAATTAGTAAATGATTAATGATATTATATTATATTTAAATTTTTATTTTAATTTATATTATGTATGTGATGATGGTTATATAAATTTTAAAATTTAATTTTATTTATTAGATTTTAATAATTATAAGGGCAGGCAGGTGCGGAACGGGTACCCACAAGAGAATTAGGGTTCAACGTTTTACTACTCGCGGATAAAAGTAGAACGAATTCTATGCGAGTTGTTATACAGCAGGGCAGGATCGAATAGAGCAAAAATCCACTCCTACCCGTCCCTAATTAGCGCTGCAACTGTGTGCCGCCGGACACCATCGACAACCAAGAAGTGTGCCCTTGCTATGCTAGCTTGACCACCTACGGTGGCAAG
The DNA here is from genome assembly GCF_014773155.1 of Arachis stenosperma. NCBI lineage: Eukaryota > Viridiplantae > Streptophyta > Magnoliopsida > Fabales > Fabaceae > Arachis > Arachis stenosperma. Next base: position 25,000,193 of record NC_080386.1, on the reverse strand, counting down.
CACAAGTGCCCTTAATTCCAACCAATTACTTAATTAAATCCATGCATGTGTATATTGCTCCATCACCACGCTCTCAATAAACTCATGGAAGAATAATAATTGTTTACTCGTTTTTTTTTTTTCAATCCTTGTTGAATCAATAATCATTATTGTGCGAATTTGGTGGTTTCTTTTTCTTTTTATTTTGTTTATATATGTACCTTAATTTGCTGTACGGTTGTATCAATTATGTTATTAATAAAAAAGTTTACTATTTTATGTCGATATTGTTCTCTGCGTTTTGGAATATTACGTGCTGTTTTAATGATTAAAGAGACTGTAAACTACACATTTGATCTTAGCCAAAAGAAGTCCTTGAACAATTACAGAAATATAAAAAAAATATTCATTTAATATGAAAAAAACATCCAAATATTTAACAAATAAAATATCTAGTTATATTTTAGAAAAAATAATTAAATATCTATAAAATTAAAAAAAATTATGAAATTTTTAAACAAATAGAGACATTCATATTTGTAATACAAAAAAATTCGAAAAATATATAAAAGAATATTCATTTAGTATGAAAAAAAAAACATTCTGATACTTAGCAGAAAAAACATCCATATATATTAACTCGTAGAGATTTTAGATTCACCCAGAAATATTTAACTAGTTTTTGGCTAATACCCTTTTAATTTCCTAACATTGTTGTAATTGACCAAATAAAAATATCCAAAATCACAGCTTCTATGCGATTCCAATTTTTCCTACTGCATATATTGAATTAACATCTCCATCCTCTAGAAAAAAGAACAAGATGTGGAATGAACCTACAGCATAAATTTTAGACTAATTCAAAGAAAAACCAATGAAAAACTAATGTTTAAAGTTTATTGTTTTATATAAAAATAAAAATTTTCTTTTTCTTTTTCTTTCTTATTCTACAATTGCTTTTCTTATTCTCTCAATGATCTTCAAAATCTAAATAGAATATTAAAAAGTGAGTACAGGAAGATATCTCTAAAAATTTGGGCCTGATTCTCATATGAGAGAAAAAATAAGCCCAATAAATCTTCTCATTTTTGACTAGATAGAGGCTTTTGCAATTCTGGCAATCAAATAACATTTTAAACTTATCTCTTAACAATTTTTTGTCATCATATCAGTACTATTATCATCAGTGTAGACTTCTTCAAATTTTAACAACCAAAATTCAACATATCTCATATCTAGTGATACTTAACATAAATATGCTTAAATCTTGCATGAAATATAGAATTCTTTGCAAGGTGAATGGTACTTTAACCGTCACAAAATAATAAATAATGGTGTTCACACGGTTCACCAGTTAATTACCGACTTTTTTTGTTAGGCGATTTTTTATGTCAATCAAACCAGCGAAAGAATTGGTTCTCTGTTAATTCGATCGAATCGACTGGTCTGGTTTGATTTTCGTAACCATACATAAAACTAAGGATGATATTTTGGGTATAGATGTGAGGTTCAAACACTTTGAGGAGATTTTCGATATCCTCACTTGGACGGTATTGGATATTTGTAAAGGACTTTAATACTTAAGTTAACAAAAAAATTAGTAGATTATGTAAAAATTTGAATGAAAAAATATATGAGAATAAGATTCAGTTATTTTTTAGAAATAAATTCAAATTATAGTAGGTGGTTATTTTCTTGGAGTGGGGGAAGTTATCACAAAATGGCAGGCAAGTCTCATAAAAAAATTGAAAACGCTGCACTATACGTGTAATCCAGCTATTTGAAGAACTTGTGTTTAGGTATTTTATTATGGCTAAAATTCAAAAAAATAATAATAGTAAACTTTTTAAAAAATAAAAAAAATTAATAACAATAATACGAATAATAATAACATAAACATTTACAATTATTAAAACAATAATAACAAATATTTTTTCATAACTATTAAAATGATAATGATCAACTTTTTTTTAAAAATGTATTTTAAATTAATACATTCAAATACTAAAGTTATCAAATAAATATGCAGAAATATAAAATTGGTCCAATTGATTAAGATTTTTTTTAACATTAATTTCACTCATTTTTTAATCACAATAGTAATTTTTGGATAATTTATGTTAATAACTTAATTGAGAGCTAAAATTATACAAATGTCCGGAATAAAAATTAGTTACACATTTATCTTAAATATTTATATATACAGGATAGACATAGTAAAAAATTTTTTTTTTGTATATTTATTTAGAAAAAAATTATATGTATTATTTTTATTTGTATAATTTTTATTTTAGTATTATTTTTATTTGTATATAAAAAATTATTTGTTTTTACTTGATTTGATTATATATCTGTTTAAAACATGGATTTAACCAATTTTTAATTAAAATATCTGTATAATTTTAATTTTTAATTATTTTGTTAACGTAAATTACTATTTTTTTTAAACCAACAATCTCTCTCGAATGGTTTCACTCACACAATCACACTACTAGTAACTAAATTTTTCTCTTCTTGTGTTTTGGTTCCCTCTTCTCTTTTTATATTGTTTCACTTCTGAAACCTCTGATCTTAGCCACCAGCAACAACCAAAGCATGTTCGTATGGAGACTGCCAATTCGCGGACACTTTCAATGGGTTGGGCCATTTTACTGGTGCCGACACAGAGATGCTCCTTTTCGCGATTGCTTGCAGTGAGTTGCTTCAATTCGCATGCGTCAAACTTCTTTTAACATGCCGACCTCCATTTCATGGGCACTTCACCTGACATGGAGGTCGATTCCATTTTGTGGACGCCTCAGCACAAATATTTCAGTCATCTTTTTCATATATGTGCATTTCAAGAATTAATATATTTTACATAATTATTTAAATAAAAAACTTAATTATGTGCTATTATAAAAAGTCTACTTATTCATATCTTTTTTTTATGGATTGAATTGGGGAAATAATTTTATATCTTTTAATGATGAGAACTTCACTACAAGAAAAAAACTCTTCGTGACAATTGTGGCAATAAAAATAGTTACTAACATTTTTATTGATAATTAGACATTAATCGTCATATATTCAATGTTCTGAAAACCGGTTCGAACCGACCGGTCGAACCGGTCAAACCGAGAACCGCTGTTAAATACGGTTCGGACAGATAGTAAAACTGCCAATTTTAAAAATCGGAGTTGAGCTGCCGAACCGGCCAGGAACCGGTCGGTCGAACCGAACCGTGACCCGGCCGGTTTTTTAAATTTAGGCAAAACGCTGCGTTTTGCATGCTGAAAGGGCCAAAACCAAAAGAGAACCCTAGTCACCCACTCCTCTCCTCTCGAGCCTCAGCCTCCACTCTCACTAGTTTTCACTCCTCTCAGCCTATGTTCTGCTTGTCCAAATCATTCACTCTCCCTTATCCAACCCTAGCTACTATTTTCGACCCACTGCCGCCTCTTCGTCGAGCCACTGCCACGTCCGTCTGTCGAGCTCGGCCACCGTTCGTCCGTGTAGCCACTGCACCCAAGTCTCCAACTCCCCTACTCTCTTCTTCCGCGAGCTCGCCCCATCCCCTACTCTTTGCATCTTCTTGCCATCAGCTTCATCTTCTTGCCGTCGTGTGGTTGGTGTCGTCCATCAATGAAGGGTCTGTTAGCGTCGTCTTCGAAGGTCAGTGAACGTCTTGTTCGCTTGTTCTTCAGTTGTTTAGTTGTTCTTCATTTTTTCCTACTTTTTTATGCTCTGTTTTTGCGATTAGCTCTGATTTTGTGTGTTGCGATTTTATTGATTAATGAATGTTTTGTGATTAGCTCAGGTTCTTTACTGATTATTGGTTTTTTACTTATGTGATTAAACACCATGGCAGTTAGATTACCTCCAAAAACGGTGCTAAGAATTGTGAATCCGCAATATTATTTTTTATTTAGGATTTAGGATTCAATCAAGAATTGGCTTTGGTATTATTTAAGAGCAGATTGCTGTTTTTGGCACCTGTATCACTAAAAAGTATTTAAAAAGCATAGTGTATGTGAAGCTGAAAGTGAGTGACATATTGTTTTCATGGGTAATTCAACTTGCTGCATTACATTAGTAAGTATCTTTGTTCTAATGAATAAGAAAAAAAATATAAATTGATATGAATCGAACAGGTTCTCCTCTTGTGAATAGATTTTGCACTTGACTATGGAATAGGTAACTGTTATTGTTGAAATTATTGTTTAAAATGGATTTGTTACGCTGCTGCTGCTGCTATAAATTAATTTATTTCTAGCTCTTGACCTCTTAACAGAATAGTTGGATACCCTAATTTTTTTCACTGTGAAGTGTGAAGGCTGTGAAGCTCTGTGAAGTATGAACTGAACTGTAAACTTTGTTTAAGCGTACTTGATTTATAATTCTACTTTCTTTGCAATTGTCTCTAAGCGTACTTGATTTTCTGGATTTAGAGTTATTTTTTATTAAATTTCTGGATTTGAATTTTGAATTCGTGTTTGATCTGCAATTTCTGTTTGATTCTTCTTATTGTTGTTGTGGTTGAAATTCAAAATTGAAATCTGATTCCTCTTCTTCGTCAATTTCATATTCTAGACTTGTTCATTATCTTTGCATTTAAGTGAGCAATTATAATCTGTTATCTGGTTATATTACTCTTCTAGGACAAACTCTAGCGATGGCTCAAGGCAGGAGAAATATGGAATGACTAACAAACCCCGAGGAGAGCCTGAGGATGCGGTTTGTAAAACTGATTTTTGAATAGGTTCAATTTTTCATGTTTTATTTGTTAGTAAAGTAAAGTGATTGATTATAACTGGGTGTGGTGCTTTTATTAGCAACGATCGAACAAAGGTGAAAGAGGTGTCTTCCGAAGTATCAAAGTATATCCACTGGTAATGTACTAATCTTATGCTTGTATTTGAGATGTGAATGAATCATTCTGTGTATGTTTCTTATTTGAATTCCTACTCCCTCTTTCTTTCTTTTGTCTTTATAGGAACCAAATGACAAAAGACTTAATTATGAACCACCTACAGATTTACTTAGCAAGGTACTTACATATTGTATTCCATTTCTCCAATGTTAATATGATCCATACTTTCTTTGATATATATTTAGCTAATATTTGAGCCTGATTTGCAGCTGTCCCTGGTTTCTGAAGTGAAAAAACCTGCAAAACTGCCATCTAAGGTGCAGCCAATTTCCTAGGTTTAGCTATCTCAGCACTCATATAACAACTTAAGATTCTTTTGAGTGAGTAAAGCCGTAAAGGTTTATTGAAATTGATTCAGAAAAGCATTTTCTTTGAATGATATTTTAAAGCTTACATTAGACTATAATTATATTTTTATCTGTTTATTTATATTTTATTTATTATTTTATTATAAAACAATTTTTTTGGTTCAACCACGGTCGAACCGGTTGAACCTATGAACCAGTAAATCAGTAGCTAGAGCGGTTCAATGACCGGTTCGGTTTTCAGAACCTTGCTTATATTTTGTTGCTAAAAATTTTTTAAAGACAATTATAAGAATTGCCGGTAAAAATCTTTTTAATGGCCACAAAAAATTTAAAAATTTTAGTGACCATTATTTTTGGCAATTTATATGCCAGTAAAACTAACTTTAGAATTGTGATTTTACTAGCTTTTATTAGTTTTTAGTTGTTATTACAGCTTGCAAAGTATTGTCATCAACTAAGATACTTGAAAATCTCTCAGCTAACAAAACGGCAAGTTGGTATCATGTATCGACATACCTTATTGAACTTTCATTATTGCCAACCATAATCATCCGGTTTCAAAGTGGCTGTTTAGGGTCCACCTTCAATGACCAATTAGATCAAAACACTATCTACAAACAATGTGGACATACAAAACACAATTCCAGATAGAGAAACAATTTAAAACCTGTAAGCTAAATGCAGTGTGGCTTGAAAATTGGCGCCAAACCATCAAAGCTCTCCTACAGTAAACTTCCATAAATTAGAAATTCACATTAATGTGGTGATACATTAAGATTGCGGACGACGACTATCAATTTTAAATAAAAAATGTTATGAACATCCAAATCTCGTATGGCCATATGGTAATTTTATCCTCTAATCCAATGAACCATGTAATATTTTTATAGGTAAATAAAATTCAATATCTTAACAAACCATATTCATAATCAAATTATGAGTGTGCATCCAAGTTGAAAACTATATATAAATGAGTATGCATCCAAAGAGGTGAAGGTATGCTCCAATCCGGAATGAGCGTAGACTGAGTAAGAGAAAGTCTCAAGTCAACTAGCAAGTATGCAAACTAGCAAAAGCAACAAGAAAAAAATACTAACCAACATGCCATGAAATTGAATCATAGACTAACATTTCTAGAAGATGTACCAATTATTTTAAAATAAATATTAATTATATTTGCTTTTCTTACTAAACTGCTAGCTATTTTGCAGACTTAAATAAAAATTTTCTACTTTGGGAACTAACCGATCTTTGGAAACTTGAAAAATGGCAAAGGCATCCAACTTAGACTCGGTGAGGCTGACTTCATTTCTAACAATAGTAGTTTTGTCTTCCACAATCTTGAGCTGGTCCAAGTAATCTTCAGTGCTTTCATTTCCTGGATTTAAATTGCAAAAAGTAACCAGAATCAAAACAATTTTCTACAAAATGAAGTTGAGAACTAGAGAATAATTATTTACATGCAAACATTGAAAACGTAATTTACCTTGACAAGGATGCTAGATCCTAAGAGTGAGGAACAGAACACTTGATTTCTTCATTTAAGACCAAATTCAAACGGGTTAGTTTAACATCAAAAGTGGAATGAAATATTCTACAATGGCAAGGGATTTTGTAGCTGTTGCGTCGACTGTGTAGGAGCCACTAAAATTGAACATAGAATTGAAGCTTCTAAGTGGAATTTCTGCAGTTAGGCCTGACTTCTCATTGAAATATTTTGCCATCTGAAAATAATAATAATAATAATAATCAATAACCAAATATAATGCACGAACTTCATAAACTACCCGTCCAATATTTCAATTTAGGAAAAAAGACATATAGGTCTCTGACTTTTTAAATTTTTGACAAATACATCTTTGACAATATTTTAACAAATGGAGGACAATTTAGTCCTTCTGACTATTTGCCTCTCATATACCAAACGGAAATGGCTGACGTGGCTGAAACGGTGTCCAAGTGTCTGTTACGGTGCCACGCTGGAAGGGGAATAAAGTTCGAAGGACAAATAAGTCCTTGACGTCATTTTGCAAATAAAGTTTGAAGGACAAATAGGTTCTTGAGAATTTAGTTCATTATACTTCTATTATACTTCTATTATGAGAATTTAGTTTATAAAATTATGCTTATATTTTGAAATCTAGTTAACTTGTTGTATTCTGCAATTTAAATTATTTGTATTAAAATTGCAGAAATTGCGCTTGTTCTGTTTCTACTTTTTTTTTTTCTTAAATTGCATTAGTTCAGTTTTAGTGCATCTGTGTATTATATTAGAATTTGTTAAATTGCATTAGTTCAGTTTTCATCATATCAATGGCATTAGTTAGCATCAGTTCATTTATGCATCAAGTTAGCATTATTAGTTCCTTTGTGCATCATTCATGTATTAAGTTAGCATTAGTGCATTTGTGTATTATATTAGAACTAGTATTTTTATCCATAATAACATTACGAGAATATTTTTTTTAAATTATAATTCACTTTGTTCTGACAGTATAAATTATGCATGGCACAAAAGATTTATAAAATCAAACTATTTTTACAAAAAAGTTGTGAGTTTATAAAAGTCTCTAGTTAAGAAGACCAAGATATCTGCAAATAAAAAATTAAATAATAAGATTTTTAGTTATTATTTTTATATGAAAAAGTCTAATTTTTTATTAATAATTAAATTTAATATTCGTTATCTAAAATTTAAAATAATTTAATGTGTATACTTTTACATTTAAAATAATATAATTATAAAAAAATATCGGATGACATATTTTGATTTGTCAAATTACTAATATAAGATATAATTATATATAGAGTAAAAATAGTAGAGAGAAATAGAAAAATAGAAAAAGGTAAATGAGAGAATTTAGGAAAGGAGTTTATTAATTTTGAAAAAAAAAATTTCTCTCAATTTTAATAAGAGTGTCATGTGACACATTTGATTATTAAATTAGATAGTAATATATGATACATAATATAGGTATATTTCAATTAGATAGTAATATATGATACATATAGAAGCATAATGAATTAAATTCTCAAGGACCTATTTGTCCTTCGAACTTTATTCTTCTTCCAGCGTGGCACTGTAACGGACACCTGGACACCATTTCAGCCACGTCAGCCAGTTTCGTTTGGTGTATGAGAGGCAAATAGACGGAAGGACTAAATTATCCTCTGTTTGTTAAAGTCGGTGATTTTTTTGTATTTAAATTTTGTCAGGAATGCATTTGTCAAAAATTTAAAAAGTCAGGGACTTATCTGTCTTTTTCCCTTCAATTTAAAATGAAAATTTTTTGCCGCTTTGCCACCAAATACACTAACTATCGCAAAAACAAAGATTATTTAACAAACAAGAAAACAAAACTACATATGAAAAGTAACTAAAAAAATCTTACACTTGGACTTTGTCTTTATTCAACAAAACCAAGACAGAGCTGTTATGAAAGCCGTTGAGTTTGAAGAACTAACAACATTTTAAGATGATGACTAAACATTATTATTGAGTTAAAAATTAATTATGTATGTGATTAGTGTGTTAAGTATGCAAGAAATTATGTTAATTAAAACAGGTCCAAAAAGGAAGATCTCAGCCCCCACACACACCAAATAGCCCAAGGAGATATTTGCTATAATCACAAAATAAGCCATCAGAAATAAAAGCAAGTATCTAGCTAAAAGAATGAAATTAAGTCTTACCCAAATAAAAGCACCAAGCCCAAAATGGTAGTCTAAGTCTAACCATTCACTTAGTTGCTAACTAAATAATTCAATTTCTTTTCATCTGTACTAAACCTCACCACCGAAACTAATTTCTCTCTTCTCTCTCTTTTTTCTCTACTAACACCCACGTGATTTCTCAAAAAAAAAAAAAAAAAAAAAAGGAAAGCTCTAAGTTGGGGCAAAATCAAAGAACAAAATGTAAGTTTCCAAATACAAGCAAAGAAGTGAAAGTCAAAGAGGCTACGACAAAAGGAAAGATCACATCCGAAGAGTAAATCACAAAAAGAAGTTTCTAGATTTGTACTTCGTTGAAGATTAATAAAAAAATCCTCTCTTTGCAAGCAAAGAATTAGAAAATTAAAAATATTGAAGATCATGGAGTTTTGCTGTAAATCAACGATCAAGAATCTGACTTGAAGCCAAAGCAAGAATGACGGGTTCAGATTCAACAAGAAAGATGAAAAATGTTGAAAGAGAAGATAGAAGGTATGAATGTATGTATGATTCGATCACTGCTTCTACCCTATCTCTCCTCTGTCACGCCACTGCTACTTCTGATTTTTGGGAGAAGAAGTTAAACAAGTGTTGAAGTAAGTTTCAAGCCCTAGAAGCTTAACTCCTCTATTAAAGGGGTGAACGGCCAAAGATTGAAGAAAGGAGTGAGAACACAATATTTGAGTTCCTATAGCTTATAGAGCTATTAACTCTTCTCCTTCATGGTTCTCATTGAATATCTTATTTTTTCAGTCTAATCTTTCTTTGTTTTTAATGGTAAAAGGTATAACAGTCAGGAATGTATGAAAAAAGCTATTGAGTGAAAAAAGACAAGAGAGTTAAACTTGGAGAAAAAACAATATGTTTATCTCAGAAATTCTTTATAAATTTTTTTGTTTTGTTGTCATGATCCTGAGGAAATTTTCTTGCAAGTTGGGTTAGCACTTTGCTGTTGAAAAGTTAGGGGTGAGTTCCTAGTCAAGTCTGGTTTTGGTTAGAAACTAGATTTGTCCCAAATAAGATTAGTTAGAATCCTAAGGAGAATTGGTGAATGTATTTCTATTTAAAGATAGTGAAATTCTATCATTATTGTGATGGAGACTATATGTAGGCTACATTGAACTGAGTAGCCGAACCAGGATATATGGCCGTGTCACTTCTCTTTGTCTTCTCTGTTTCTGGTTCTACACTTTAGGAGACAAAACAAAAGTATCTCTTGATTCTTCTATCCAACTATACTTCACTGTAATACACCTTGCTTGTAACTCTGTTTTGGCTTCTACTGCGTCAAGAGACAAAACCAAAGTATCTCCTGATTTTCTACTCAAAGTGTCTCAATAGAATCCCAGTTAGAAAGCAAAATAAAAAGAGGCCAAGATTCAACCTCCATTCTCTTAGCCACTGATATCCATCAATTGGCATCATAGCTTGGTCTCAAAAAGATCAAGCTTCACAGCTTGGAAGAGAGATCCAGATGGTAAACAACATGGGATCCAACACAGTGACATACACATTGATAGAAGGACAATCAAATAACAGACCTCTATTTTTCAATGAAAAAAATTACAACTACTAGAAAGAAAGAATGAAGATCTTTGTTTAGTCCGTGAATTACAACCTCTGGAAGATAATCATAAATGATCCTCAAATTCTTATCAAAACAAGCGCTGATGGCGTTGTTACTCCCAAAGTCGAAGCAGAGTGGAATGAAGATGACAAGAAAAAGGTGGAACTCAATGCCAAGGCAGTTGGTGCGCGAAATTGTGAACAATACTTTTTCACAACTCTCATAATTCCCGGTAATGGCTCCAAAAACGTGGTAGCTCAATACCATGGCATTATACAACTTCGCACAACTAACCAGCAAGTGCACTGGGTCGTCCAAGTAATACCTTACGTGAGTAAGGGTCGATCCCACGGAGATTGTTGGTATGAAGCAAGCTATGGTCACCTTGTAAATCTTAGTCAGGCAAACTCAAATGTATAATGGTGATGAACGAAAATAACATAAAGATAAAGATAGAGATACTTATGTATATCATTGGTGAGAGCTTCAGATAAGCGAATGAAGATGCCTTCCCTTCCGTCTCTCTGCTTTCCTACTGTCTTCATCCAATCCTTCTTACTCCTTTCCATGGCAAGCTCGTGTAGGGTTTCACCATTGTCAGTGGCTACCTCCCATCCTCTCAGTGAAAGCGATTGCATATGCTCTTGTCACAGCATAGCGGAATTCATCTGTCGGTTCTCAATCAGGCCGGAATAGAATCCAGTGATTCTTTTGCGTCTGTCACTAACGCCCCGCCCTCAGGGTTTGAAGCACGTCACAGTCATTCAGTCATTGAATCCTACTCAGAATACCACAGACAAGGTTTAGACCTTCCAGATTCTCTTGAATGCCGCCATCAGGTCCTGCCTATACCACGAAGATTCCGATTAAAGAATCCAAGAGATATTCACTAGAGCCTCGTATGCTTGTAGAACAAGAATGGTTGTCAGTCATCTTGTTCATGGGTGAGAATGATGATGAGTGTCACGGATCATCACATTCATCAAGTTGAAGAACAAGTGATATCTTAGAACAAGAACAAGCGGAATTGAATGGAAGAACAATAGTAATTGCATTAATACTCGAGGTACAGCAGAGCTCCACACCTTAATCTATGGTGTGTAGAAACTCCACCATTGAAAATACATAAGAACAAGGTCTAGGCATGGCCGAATGGCCAGCCTCCCAAAGTGGGTTCAATCATCAAAACATGATCAAAAGATGAAAATACAATAGAAAAAGGTCCTACTTATAGAAAACTAGTAGCCTAAGGTTTACAAAGATGAGTAAATGTCATAAAAATCCACTTCCGGGCCCACTTGGTGTGTGCTTGGGCTGAGCATTGAAGCATTTTCGTGTAGAGACTCTTCTTGGAGTTAAACGCCAGCTTTTATGCCAGTTTGGGCGTTTAACTCCCATTTAGGTGCCAGTTCCGGCGTTTAACGCTGGAATTTCTTGAGGTGACTTTGAACGCCGGTTTGGGCCATCAAATCTTGGGCAAAGTATGGACTATTATATATTGCTGGAAAGCCCAGGATGTCTACTTTCCAACGCCGTTGAGAGCGCGCCAATTGGGCTTCTGTAGCTCCAGAAAATCCACTTCGAGTACAGGGAGGTCAGAATCCAACAGCATCTGCAGTCCTTTTCAGTCTCTGGATCAGATTTTTGCTCAGGTCCCTCAATTTCAGCCAGAAAATACCTGAAATCACAGAAAAACACACAAACTCATAGTAAAGTCCAGAAAAGTGAATTTTAACTAAAAACTAATAAAAATATACTAAAAACTAACTAAAAGATACTAAAAACATACTAAAAACAATGCCAAAAAGCGTACAAATTATCCGCTCATCACAACACCAAACTTAAATTGTTGCTTGTCCCCAAGCAACTGAAAATCAAATAAGATAAAAAGAAGAGAATATACTATAGACTCCAAATTATCAATGAAACTAAGCTCCAAATTAGATGAGCGGGACTAGTAGCTTTTTGCCTCCGAACAGTTTTGGCATCTCACTTTATCCTTTGAAATTCAGAATGATTGGCTTCTTTAGGAACTCAGAATCCAGATAGTGTTATTGATTCTCCTAGTTAAGTATGATGATTCTTGAACACAGCTACTTATTGAGTCTTGGCCGTGGCCCAAAGCACTCTGTCTTCCAGTATTACCACCGGATACATACATGCCACAGACACATAATTGGGTGAACCTTTTCAGATTGTGACTCAGCTTTGCTAGAGTCCCCAATTAGAGGTGTCCAGGGTTCTTAAGCACACTCTTATTGCCTTGGATCACAACTTTATTTCTTTCTTTTTCTTTCTTTTTCTTTTTTCGTTTTTCTCCTTCTTTTTCTCTTTTTTTTTGTATTCACTGCTTTTTCTTGCTTCAAGAATCATTTTTATGATTTTTCAGATCCTCAGTAACATGTCTCCTTTTTCATCATTCTTTCAAGAGCCAATAATTTTAACATTCATGAACCACAAATTCAAAAGACATATGCACTGTTTAAGCATACATTCGGAAAACAACAAGTATTGTCACCACATCAAACTAATTAAGCTAGTTTTAAAGATGAATTTGAAATCCTGTACTTCTTGTTCTTTTGTGATAAAAACAGTTTTCATTTAAGAAAGGTGATGGATTCATATTCATAGCTTTAAGGCATAGACACTAAGACACTAATGATCATAAGACACAAACATGGATAAACATAAAGCATAATTTTCGACAAACAGAAGAATAAAGAACAAGGAGATTAAAGAATGGGTCCACCTTAGTGATGGCGGCTCTTTCTTCTTCTTGAAGATCCTATGGAGTGCTTGAGCTCCTCAATCTCTCTTCCTTGTCTTTGTTGCTCCTCTCTCATGATCCTTTGATCTTCTCCAATTTCATGGAGGAGGATGGCATGTTCTTGGTGCTCCACCCTTAGTTGTCCCATGTTGGAACTTAACTTTCCTAGGGAGGTGTTAATTTGCTCCCAGTAGTCTTGTGGAGGAAAGTGCATCCCTTGAGGTATCTCAGGGATTTCTTGATGAGAGGGGTCTCTTGTTTGCTCCATCTTCTTCTTAGTGATGGGCTTGAGGTCATGCCTTCTCAGTTGAACCGGCTTTGGATGCCATAAATGGTTATGGAAAAACGAAAAAGCAACGCTTTTACCACACCAAACTTAAAAGGTTTGCTCGTCCTCGAGCAAAAGAAGAAAGAAGAGAGTAGAAGAAGAAGAAATGGAGGAGATGGAGGTGGTGAAGAGGTATTGAGGTGAATGGTGAATGGGTGAAGAAGAAGAGAGAGTGGTGGGGTTGGTGGGGATCCTGTGGGGTCCACAGATCCTGAGGTGTCAAGGAAAAGTCATCCCTGCACCAAATGGCATTCAAAATCACGTTTTGAGCCATTTCTGGCGTTAAACGCCGGGCTGGTGCCCATTTCTGGCGTTTAACGCCAAGTTTGTGCCCTTTTCTGGCGTTTAACGCCAGTCTGGTGCCCCTTTCTGGCGTTAAACGCCCAGAATGGTGCCAGACTGGGCGTTAAACGCCCAACTGCTACCCTCACTGGCGTTTAAACGCCAGTGAGTTCTTCCTCCAGGGTGTGTTGTTTTTCTTCCTGTTTTTCATTCTGTTTTTGCTTTTTTCATTGTTTTTGTGAATTCTTATGATCATCAACCTACAAAAAAGATAAAATAACAAAAGGAAATAGTTAATTATAAAACATTGGGTTGCTGATGAGCGGATATTTTGTACGCTTTTTGGGGGTAATTTCATGTAGATTTTAGCATGTTTCAGTTAGTTTTTAGTAAAATAATATTAGTTTTTAGGCAAAAATCATATTTCTGGACTTTACTATGAGTTTGTGTGTTTTTCTATGATTTCAGGTATTTTCTGGCTGAAATTGAGGGAGCGGAGCAAAAATCTGACTTAGGCTGAAAAAGGACTGCTGATGCTGTTGGATCCTGACCTCCCTGCACTCGAAATGGATTTTCTGGAGCTACAGGAGTCCAATTGGCGCGCTCTCAACGGCGTTGGAAAGTAGACATCCAGGGCTTTCCAGCAATATATAATAGTCCATACTTTGCGCAAGGATAGACGACGTAACTTGGCGTTGAACGCCAAGTACATGCTGCTGTCTGGAGTTAAACGCCAGAAAAACGTCATGATCCGGAGTTGAACGCCCAAAACACGTCAAAACCTGGAGTTTGACGCCAAGAAAGGCCTTTACACGTGGAAAGCTTTAGTCTCAGCCCCAGCACACACCAAGTGGGCCCCAGAAGTGGATTTCTGCACCAATTATCTTAGTTTATTCATTTTTCTGTAAACCTAGGTTACTAGTTTACTATTTAAACAACTTTTACAGACTTATCTTGTACCTCATGACATTTTCAGATCTGAATTACATACTTTTGACGGCATGAGTCTCTAAACTCCATTGTTGGGGGTGAGGAGCTCTGCAGCGTCTCGATGATTTAATACAATTCCTTTGTTTTCCATTCAAACACGCTTGTTCTTATCTAAGATGTTTATTCGCGCCTAACTGTGGAGAAGGTGATGATCCGTGACACTCATCACCTTCCTCAACCCATGAACGTGTGCCTGACAACCACCTCCGTTCTACATCAGATTGAATGAATATCTCTTAGATTCCCCAACAGAATCTTCGTGGTATAAGCCGGATTGATGGCAGCATTCATGAGAATCCGGAAAGTCTAAACCTTGTCTGTGGTATTCCGAGTAGGATTCTGGGATTGAATGACTGTGACGTGCTTCAAACTTTAACCTGCTGGGCGTTAGTGACAAACGCAAAAGAGGGATTCTATTCCAGTAGGAGCGGGAACCAACCGGTGATTGGCCGTACTGTGACAGAGTGCGTGCATTAGCTTTCACTACGAGGATGGGAAGTAGCCACTGACAACGGTGACACCCTACAAAGAGCTTGCCATGGAAGGAACCTGCGTGTGAGAAGAGGATTTCAAGGAAGAGTTGAAGTCAGAGGACAAAGCATCTCCAAAACTCCAACATATTCTCCATTACTGCACAACAAGTAACGCTAGTACTCTTTATTATTCCAATATATTTCATAATCCTTTATAAACAAATAACTCTATTGTTCAAGTAGCCCAAACACTTTTGTTGACATCCTAACTAAGACAAATAAAATAAACATTGATTGCTTCAAACCAATAATCTCTGTGGATTCGACCCTTACTCACGTAAGGTATTACTTGGACGACCCAGTACACTTGCTGGTTAGTTGAACGGAATTGTGAAAAGGAAGTAATCAGTTAGTTGAGTTAGTTTAACTTTTTGGCACATGCCAAGGAGCCACTAATCAAGAATCACAATTTCGTCCACCAAGTTTTTGGCGCCGTTGCCGGGGATTATTGAGTTTGGACAATTGAAGGCTTATTTTATTTCTTAGATTAGGAATAATTTATTTTTATTTTTATTTTTATTTTTATTTTTATTATTATAGAGTCATTAAATCAATATTGATAGGATAGTTTCTTTTCAAAAAAATTTCTTTTCAAAATTTATTATTTTTCTCTTAATTAATTGCTAATTTTCGTGAGTTTAGTGTCTTGTTCTAAGTTTGGTGTTAATTGCATATTTTATATTTTCTCTAAAATTTTCGTGTTTTTGCTCTTGGTTCTTCATTGATCTTCAAGTTGTTCTTGTTTATTTTTCTTGTTAGATCTTGAATTTTTCTTGTTTTGTGTCTTTTCTTGTTTCACTTTTGTTCTTTCTAAAGCATTAATTGGAATATTTAGAACAAGTGTTATATTTAATCCAATTGGGTTTACGCTTTGGAACCTTTTTCAAAAACAATTTTTCTCCATTTAATCTTGTGCCAAACTTTAAGTTTGGTGTTTTCTTGTTAATTTTTCTTTATTTTTCGAAAACTTGTGTTGATTTTCTAAAAATTTTAAGTTTGGTGTTCTTTCTTGTGTTCTTGTTGTTCTTGTGAATCTTCAAAGTGTTCTTGAGTTTTTCTTGTGTCTTGATCTTAAAATTTTTAAGTTTGGTGTTCCTTGGTGTTTTCCCTCCAAAAATTTTCGAAAAATAAGGAGCATTAGATCTAAAAATTTTAAGTCTTGTGTCTTTTGTGTGTTTTTCTCTTTCATCATAAAATTCAAAATTTAAAAAAATTTTATTTTCTAACTATTTTTAAAACTACTTTTTCGAAAATTTTACATTAAAAATTCAATTTTCAATTTCAAAATACTTCCACTTTCTTTTATTTATTTCGTTTTTATTTTATTTTAAAAAAAATATATATATATATTTTCACAATATATTTTCAAAAAATATTTTTATATATTCCACTTTTATTTATTCCATAACTATAAATTCTCAACTTGTATTCAATATGGAAGCAAGTGGGAATGAACAGTCCAAGAGGACTCTGGGGTCATATGCTAACCCCACTACTGCTTCATATGGGAGTAGTATCTGTATACCCTCCATTGGAGTTAGTAGCTTTGAGCTGAATCCTCAGCTCATTATCATGGTGCAGCAAAACTGCCAGTATTCCGGTCTTCCACATGAAGAACCTACAGAGTTTCTGGCACAATTTCTGCAAATTGCTGATACAGTACATGATAAGGAAGTAGATCAGGATGTCTACAGACTATTACTGTTTCCATTTGCTGTAAAAGATCAAGCTAAGAGGTGGTTAAATAACCAGCCTAAGAACAGCATAAAAACATGGAAACAGCTGTCAGAAAAATTCCTGAATCACTATTTCCCTCCAAAAAGGATGACACAGCTAAGGCTAAGCATCCAAGGCTTCAAACAAGGAGATAATGAATCTCTTTATGATGCCTGGGAGAGATATAGAGAGTTGCTAAGAAAATGCCCCTCTGAAATGTTTTCGGAATGGGTGCAATTAGACATCTTCTACTATGGGCTTATAGAAAAAGCTCAGATTTCTCTAGACCACTCAGCTGGTGGATCTATACATATGAGAAAAACAATTGAAGAGGCTCAAGAGCTTATTGATACAGTTGCCAGAAATCAACATCTGTACTTAAGCAATGAATCTTTCATGAAAGAAGAAGCTAAAACAGTAACTGCAGAACTCAGTCCAGTGGATCAGGCTAATGAATTCAATCAGCAATTGGACTTTCTAACTCAACAGCTAGCCGAATTCAAGGAAATATTACAGGAAACAAGAATGGCTAACAGGAACATGGAAGTACAATTAAAGCAGACAGAAAAACAACTGTCAAGACAAATAACAGAAGAATGTCAAGCAGTTCAATTAAGAAGTGGGAAAACATTAAATACCTCACTTCAAAGCAACAGGAAACCAAGAAATGAACAAGTGGATACTCAAAATCCTCCTGAAGACAGTCCGAGCCCAGAAAGGGACAAAGCTGGCGTTCAAACGCCAGTAACAAACAAGGAAGGGGCGTCTAACGCCACTCCAGCTCCCACCACTGGCATTCAAATACCAGTGGGGAATCAGTCACATACAAGTGCTGATAACAACCCTTCTAAAAAGGCTTCCCAACCCACTTCTGTAGGTAATAAACCTGCAGCAACTAAGGTTGAGGAATACAAAGCCAAAATGCCTTATCCTCAAAAACTCCGCCAAGCGGAACAGGATAAGCAATTTGCCCGCTTTGCAGACTACCTCAGGACTCTTGAAATAAAGATTCCGTTTGCAGAAGCACTTGAGCAAATACCCTCTTATGCTAAGTTCATGAAAGAGATCTTAAGTCATAAGAAGGATTGGAGGGAAACTGAAAAAGTTTACCTCACTGAAGAATGCAGTGCAGTCATTCTGAAAAGCTTACCTGAGAAGCTTAAAGATCCTGGGAGCTTTATGATACCATGCACATTAGAGGGCACTTGCACCAAACAAGCTTTATGTGATCTTGGAGCAAGTATCAACCTAATGCCTGCATCTACTATCAGAAAGCTTGGTTTAACTGAAGAAATCAACCAACAGGATATGTCTTCAACTTGCTGATGGCTCCATTAAATACCCATCAGGCGTGATTGAGGACATGATAATCAAGGTTGGGCCATTTGCCTTTCCTACTGACTTTGTGGTGCTGGAAATGGAGGAGCACAAGAGTGCAACTCTCATTCTAGGAAGACCTTTCCTAGCAACTGGCCGAACCCTCATTGATGTCCAAAAAGGGGAAGTAACCTTGAGAGTCAATGAGGAAGAGTTCAAGCTGAATGTTGTTAAAGCCATGCAACATCCAGACACCCCAAATGACTGCATGAGTGTTGATATAATTGACTCTCTGGTAAGAGAGGTCAATATGGCTGAGAGTCTCGAATCAGAGCTAGAGGAATTTAGACTCAATGCTTTCGAAAATGCAAAGATTTACAAAGAGAAAGCGAAAAGATGGCATGATAAGAAATTGTCATCCAGAGTCTTTGAGCCGGGGCAAAAAGTTCCGCTATTCAATTCTAGGCTCAAATTATTCCTGGGGAATTAAAATCCCGGTGGAGAGGTCCATATGTCATTACAAACGTGTCACCATATGGATACATAGAGCTTCAGGATAAAGACTCTAACAAAAAGTTCATTGTTAATGGACAAAGAGTCAAACATTATCTTGAAGGCAATTTTGAGCAAGAATGCTCAAAACTGAGACTTGATTAAAACTCAGTCCAGCTAATGACATTAAAGAAGCGCTTGCTGGGAGGCAACCCAGCCAATCACAAAATTTAATTTTATTCGTATTAATTAATTAATTATTTCTTTACAGGTTTGAGTCCAAGTATCTTCAAAAGGTGAAATAGCAATTGGTTGAAGTCACAGAGTTACAGGGAAATTTGGAAGCTCACTGGCATGAAAAAGCCAGTAAGAATACTTTGGGCGTTAAACGCCCAAAAGAAGCTCCCACTGGGCGTTTAACGCCAGTAAGGGTAGCCATCTGGGCGTTAAACGCCAGAAAGGAGCATCTTCTGGGCGTTAAACGCCAGAAAGATGCACCTTCTGAGCGTTTAACGCCAGTTTGCTAGCATCCTGGGCGTTTAACGCCAGGATGGTGGGGAGGAGGTAAAATTCGTTTTTCTTTACAATTTTTCTAAATTTTTAAGTTTCAATTCATGATTTCTTGCATAAACATGTTTCAAAATATCATCCCTCATTTCAAATTAGTGTTCTAAAAATCCTAATTTCTAAAAATCCCTTTTTAAAAAATATCAAATGCATCTTAATTCATAAAGACAAATCATTTTTTCAATCCAATTTTTTTCAAATATTTTTAATTTCTTCTCATATCTTTTTCAACTCATCTTATTTTTTTCGAAAATACCTCTCCTTCTACTCCTCTCCTTTCCTTTCTTTTGCTTGAGGACAAGCAAACCTCTAAGTTTGGTGTGATTTGCCATGATCACTGAGCTAAAACTCATTAAGATCATGGCACCTGAGAGAACAGGAAGAGCAAGGATGTGAATCTAAGGGAGCTAAAGCGCCAAAGGATTAATCCATGAAAAAGCACCACATATTTTAAAGGAGCACCTACTCCTCAAAACAACAGGTTGCTAAGTTCCAATTTTCTTTCCCTTTAATTTTCCTGCTTTAACTTAGTGATAGCATTTTTTTAGTAGTAATTAGTTTATCTATTTTGATTTTATTTTCAATTAAGCTATAATTTATTTTTCTCATCATCATCAGGCATGAATAAAGTAGTAGAATTTTTTTAGAATAAAGAAGTAATCTATATTTATGAGTTCTTAGTAATAAAGACTATAATTAATTATATGTGGTGGCAATACTTTTTGTTCTCTGAATGAATGCTTGAACAGTGCATAAATTGTACTTTGAATTTGATGAATATTGGCTCCTGAAAGGATGAGGAACACGAAAATATTATTGATGATCTGAAAAATCATGAAATTGATTCTTGAAGCAAGAAAAAGCAGTCAAAAAAAAAAAAAAAACAAGCCATGAGCACTAGCTAAGAATAAAAAAGGGATCCAAGGCTTTGAGCATCAATGGATAGGAGGGCCCAAGGAAATAAAATCCAGGCCTAAGCGGCTAAACCAAGCTGTCCCTAAGTTACAAGCTTGAGACTGAGTGGTTAAAGTCGTGATCCAAAGCAAAAGAGTGTGCTTAAGAGCTCTGGACACCACTAACTGGGGACTTTAGCAAAGCTAAGTCACAATCTGAAAAGGTTCACCCAGTTATGTGTCTGTGGCATTTATGTATCCGGTGGTAATACTGGAAGACAAAGTGCTTAGGGCCACGGCCAAGACTCATAAATAGCTGTGTTCAAGAATCAACATACTACACTAGGAGAGTCAATAATACTATCTGAATTCTGAGTTCCTAAGGATGCCAATCATTCTGAAATTCAAAAGATACAGGGAGATGCCAAAACTGTTCAGAGACAAAAAGCTACAAGCCCCGCTCATCTAATACGAATCTGAGCTTCATTTAAAACTCTAAAATATTATTACTTCTTAATTTCTGTTAGAACCTATTTTATTCATCTAGTTGCTTGAGGACAAGCAACATTTAAGTTTGGTGTTGTGATGAGCGGATATTTTGTACGCTTTTTGGGGGTAATTTCATGTAGATTTTAGCATGTTTCAGTTAGTTTTTAGTAAAATAATATTAGTTTTAGGCAAAAATCATATTTCTGGACTTTACTATGAGTTTGTGTGTTTTTCTGTGATTTCAGGTATTTTCTGGCTGAAATTGAGGGAGCGGAGCAAAAATCTGACTTAGGCTGAAAAAGGACTGCTGATGCTGTTGGATCCTGACCTCCCTGCACTCGAGATGGATTTTCTGGAGCTACAGGAGTCCAATTGGCGCGCTCTCAACGGCGTTGGAAAGTAGACATCCAGGGCTTTCCAGCAATATATAATAGTCCATACTTTGCGCAAGGATAGACGACGTAACTTGGCGTTGAACGCCAAGTACATGCTGCTGTCTGGAGTTAAACGCCAGAAAAACGTCATGATCCGGAGTTGAACGCCCAAAACACGTCAAAACCTGGAGTTTGACGCCAAGAAAGGCCTTTACACGTGGAAAGCTTTAGTCTCAGCCCCAGCACACACCAAGTGGGCCCCAGAAGTGGATTTCTGCACCAATTATCTTAGTTTATTAATTTTTCTGTAAACCTAGGTTACTAGTTTACTATTTAAACAACTTTTACAGACTTATCTTGTACCTCATGATATTTTCAGATCTGAATTACATACTTTTGACGGCATGAGTCTCTAAACTCCATTGTTGGGGGTGAGGAGCTCTGCAGCGTCTCGATGATTTAATACAATTCCTTTGTTTTCCATTCAAACACGCTTGTTCTTATCTAAGATGTTTATTCGCGCCTAACTGTGGAGAAGGTGATGATCTGTGACACTCATCACCTTCCTCAACCCATGAACGTGTGCCTGACAACCACCTCCGTTCTACATCAGATTGAATGAATATCTCTTAGATTCCCCAACAGAATCTTCGTGGTATAAGCCGGATTGATGGCAGCATTCATGAGAATCCGGAAAGTCTAAACCTTGTCTGTGGTATTCCGAGTAGGATTCTGGGATTGAATGACTGTGACGTGCTTCAAACTTTAACCTGCTGGGCGTTAGTGACAAACGCAAAAGAGGGATTCTATTCCAGTAGGAGCGGGAACCAACCGGTGATTGGCCGTACTGTGACAGAGTGCGTGCATTAGCTTTCACTGCGAGGATGGGAAGTAGCCACTGACAATGGTGACACCCTACAAAGAGCTTGCCATGGAAGGAACCTGCGTGTGAGAAGAGGATTTCAAGGAAGAGTTGAAGTCAGAGGACAAAGCATCTCCAAAACTCCAACATATTCTCCATTACTGCACAACAAGTAACGCTAGTACTCTTTATTATTCCAATATATTTCATAATCCTTTATAAACAAATAACTCTATTGTTCAAGTAGCCCAAACACTTTTGTTGACATCCTAACTAAGACAAATAAAATAAACATTGATTGCTTCAAACCAATAATCTCTGTGGATTCGACCCTTACTCACGTAAGGTATTACTTGGACGACCCAGTACACTTGCTGGTTAGTTGAACGGAATTGTGAAAAGGAAGTAATCAGTTAGTTGAGTTAGTTTAACTTTTTGGCACATGCCAAGGAGCCACTAATCAAGAATCACAATTTCGTCCACCAGTTGCCTCCCAACAAGCGCTTCTTTAATGTCAGTAGCTTGACAAAGGGCTCTCATGGAGCCTCACAGATACTCAGAGCAATGTTGGAACCTCCCAACACCAAACTTAGAGTTTGAATGTGGGGGTTCAACACCAAACTTAGAGTTTGGTTGTGGCCTCCCAACACCAAACTTAGAGTTTGACTGTGGGGGCTCTGCTTGGCTCTGTTTTGAGAGAAGCTCTTCATGCTTCCTCTCCATGATGACAGAGGGATATCCTTGAGCCTTAAACACCAAGGATTCTTCATTTACTTGAATGATCAGTTCACCTCTATCAACATCAATCACAGCCTTTGCTGTGGCTAGGAAGGGTCTGCCAAGGATGATGGTTTCATCCACGCACTTCCCAGTCTCTAGGACTATGAATATCAGTAGGGATGTAATGGTTTTCAACTTTTACCAAAACATTCTCTACAAGTCCATGAGCTTGTTTTCTTGAGTTGTCTGCCATCTCCAATGAGATTCTTGCAGTTTGTACCTCAAAGATCCCTAGCTTCTCCATTACAGAGAGGGGTATGAGGTTTACACTTGACCCTAAGTCACACAAGGCCTTCTTGAAGGTCATGGTGCCTATGGTACAAGGTATAGAAAACTTCCCAGGATCTTGTCTCTTTTGAGGTAATTTCTGCCTAGACAAGTCATCCAGTTCTTTGGTGATCAAGGGAGATTCATCTTCCCAAGTCTCATTTCCAAATAACTTGTCATTTAGTTCCATGATTGCTCCAAGGTATTTAGCAACTTGCTCTTCAGTGACATACTCATCCTCTTCAGAGGAAGAATACTCATCAGAGCTCATGAAAGGCAGAAGTAAGTCCAATGGAATCTCTATGGTCTCATTTTGAGCCTCAGATTCCCATGGTTCCTCATTTGGGAACTCATTGGAGGTCAGTGCACGCCCATTGAGGTCTTCCTCAGTGGCGTTCACTTCCTCTCCTTCCTCTCCAAATTCGGCCATGGTTATGGCTTTGCACTCTCCTTTTGGATTTTCTTCTGTATTGCTTGGAAGAGTACTTGGAGGGAGTTCAGTAACTTTCTTGCTCAGCTGTCCCACTTGTGCCTCCAAATTCCTAATGGAGGACCTTGTTTCAGTCATGAAACTTTGAGTGGTTTTGATTAGATCAGAGACCATGGTTGCTAAGTCAGAGAGGTTCTGCTTAGAATTCTCTGTCTGTTGCTGAGAAGATGATGGAAAAAGGCTTGCCATTGCTAAACCTGTTTCTTCCACCATTATTGTTATTGAAACCTTGTTGAGGTCTCTCTTGATTCTTCCATGAGAAATTTGGGTGATTTCTCCATGAAGAATTATAGGTGTTTTCATAGGGTTCTCCCATGTAATTCACCTCTTCCATTGAAGGGTTCTCAGGATCATAAGCTTCTTCCTCAGATGAAGCTCCCTTAGTACTGCTTGGTGCATTTTGCATTCCAGACAGACTTTGAGAAATCATATTCACTTGTTGGGTTAATATTTTGTTCTGAGCCAATATGGCATTCAGAGTGTCAATCTCAAGAACTCCTTTCTTCTGACTAGTCCCATTGTTTACAGGATTCCTTTCAGAAGTGTACATGAATTGGTTATGTGCAACCATTTCAATAAGCTCTTGAGCTTCTGTAGGCGTCTTCTTCAGATGAAGAGATCCTCCAGCAGAGCTATCCAAAGATATCTTGGATAGTTCAGAGAGACCATCATAGAAAATACCTATGATGCTCCATTCAGAAAGCATGTCTGAAGGACATTTTCTGATTAATTGTTTGTATCTTTCCCAAGCTTCATAGAGGGATTCTCCATCCTTCTGTCTGAAGGTTTGGACTTCCACTCTAAGCTTACTCCATCTTTGAGGTGGAAAGAACTTTGCCAAGAAGGCATTGACTAGCTTTTCCCAAGAGTCCAGGCTTTCTTTAGGTTGAGAGTCCAACCATATTCTAGCTCTGTCTCTTACAGCAAAAGGGAATAGCATCAGTCTGTAGACCTCAGGGTCAACCCCATTAGTCTTGACTGTGTCACAGATTTGCAAGAACTCAGCTAAAAACTGATGAGGATCTTCCATTGGAAGTCCATGGAACTTGCAATTCTGTTGCATTAGAGAAACTAACTGAGGCTTAAGCTCAAAGTTGTTTGCTCCAATGGCAGGGATAGAGATGCTTCTCCCATAGAAGTTGGGAGTAGGTGCAGTAAAGTCACCCAGCACCTTCCTTGCATTGTTGGCATTGTTGTTGTTTTCGGCTGCCATGTGTTCTTCTTCTTTGAAGAATTCGGTCAGGTCCTCTAAAGAGAGTTGTGTTTTGGCTTCTCTTAGCTTTCTCTTCAAGGTCCTTTCAGGTTCAGGGTCAGCTTCAACAAGAATGCCTTTGTCTTTGTTCCTGCTCATATGAAAGAGAAGAGAACAAGAAAATATGGAATCCTCTATGTCACAGTATAGAGATTCCTTGAGGTGTCAGAGGAAAAGAAAGGTAGAAAACAGAAGTAGAAAATTCGAACTTGTCCAAGAAGATGGAGTTCGAATTTTGCATTAAGGGATAGTGTTAGTCCATAAATAGAAGGATGTGGGAAGGAGGGAAGAGAATTTTCGAAAATTAAATTAAAAAGTTTGAAAACATTTTGAAAAACTATTTGATAATTTTCGAAAATTCAAAGTGGAAAAGAAATCAAGTGATTTTTGAAAAAGATTTTGAAATTAGAAATTAAAAAGATTTGATTGAAAACTATTTTGAAAAAGATGTGGTTAAGAAGATATGATTGGTTTTAAAAAGATGTAATTGAAAAGATATGATTTGAAAACAATTTTAAAAGATATGATTTGAAAACAATTTGAAAAGATATGATTTTAAAAATTAATGACTTGCCTAACAAGAAAGATATGATTCAAACATAAAACCTTCCTTAACAGAAAAGGCAAAAAATGTTCAATCAAATCATT
Source organism: Arachis stenosperma (assembly GCF_014773155.1). Lineage (NCBI taxonomy): Eukaryota > Viridiplantae > Streptophyta > Magnoliopsida > Fabales > Fabaceae > Arachis > Arachis stenosperma. The sequence continues at coordinate 24,974,669 of NC_080386.1, read as the reverse complement.
AATTGTTAGTAAGTATCTTTGAAAAAGGAAAGAAATTGATTTTGAAAACATTTGATTGAAAAGATATGATTTGAAAAAGATTTGATTTTGAAAAACTTTGAAAACTTGAAAAAAAAATTGATTTGAAAAACAAAATCTTCCCCCTAGCACCATCCTGGCGTTAAACGCCCAGAATGGTATACATTCTGGCGTTTAACGCCCAAAATGCTACCTCTTTGGGCGTTAAACGCCCAACCAGGTACCCTGGCTGGCGTTTAAACGCCAGTCTGTCTTCTTCACTGGGCATTTTTGAATGCCCAGCTTTTTCTGTATAATTCCTCTGCAGTATGTTCTGAATCTTCAATTCTCTGTATTATTGACTTGAAAAGACACAAATAAAAATATTTTTGGAATTTTTTTTAATAATGAGGAATAATCAAAACGCAACTAAAATCAAATAACAATGCATGCAGGACACCAAACTTAGCAGTTTGTATATATGAGAAACAACAAAACACTCAAGTCAATAGAATTCAAAGATCAAAACAAGGAAATCATCAAGAACAACTTGAAGATTAATGAAGACACATGCATGAATGCAATAGGAGCAAAAACATGCAATTGACTCTAAACTTAAGATGAGACACTAGACTCCAACAAGAAGTTTTTGGGTTTTATGATTTTTTTTTTGATTTTTTTTTTGTGTTTTTCGAAAATTAAGTGGAAAAAGGTATCAAAATTCTTAATGAGAATTCCAGGAATCATGCAATGTTAGTCTAAAGCTTTAGTCTAAAGGAATTAGACATAGCTAGCTAAGCTTCAGCAGGACATTGCATTCAAGAGCTAAATTGATGATGATCAATCAGCTTTGGTGATGATAAGAACATCACCTTGAAACACTAGAATTCATTCTTAAGAATTCTGAAGAAAAATAATACCTAATCTAAGCAACAAGATAAACCGTCAGTTGTCCATACACAAACAATCCCCGGCAACGGCGCCAAAAACTTGGTGCGCGAAATTGTGAACAATACTTTTTCACAAATCTCATAATCCCCGGTAATAGCTCCAAAAACGTGGTAGCTCAATACCATGGCATTATACAACTTCGCACAACTAACCAGCAAGTGCACTGGGTCGTCCAAGTAATACCTTACGTGAGTAAGGGTCGATCCCACGGAGATTGTTGGTATGAAGCAAGCTATGGTCACCTTGTAAATCTTAGTCAGGCAAACTCAAATGTATAATGGTGATGAACGAAAATAACATAAAGATAAAGATAGAGATACTTATGTATATCATTGGTGAGAGCTTCAGATAAGCGAATGAAGATGCCTTCCCTTCCGTCTCTCTGCTTTCCTACTGTCTTCATCCAATCCTTCTTACTCCTTTCCATGGCAAGCTCGTGTAGGGTTTCACCATTGTCAGTGGCTACCTCCCATCCTCTCAGTGAAAGCGATTGCATATGCTCTTGTCACAGCATAGCGGAATTCATCTGTCGGTTCTCAATCAGGCCGGAATAGAATCCAGTGATTCTTTTGCGTCTGTCACTAACGCCCCGCCCTCAGGGTTTGAAGCACGTCACAGTCATTCAGTCATTGAATCCTACTCAGAATACCACAGACAAGGTTTAGACCTTCCGGATTCTCTTGAATGCCGCCATCAGGTCCTGCCTATACCACGAAGATTCCGATTAAAGAATCCAAGAGATATTCACTAGAGCCTCGTATGCTTGTAGAACAAGAATGGTTGTCAGTCATCTTGTTCATGGGTGAGAATGATGATGAGTGTCACGGATCATCACATTCATCAAGTTGAAGAACAAGTGATATCTTAGAACAAGAACAAGCGGAATTGAATGGAAGAACAATAGTAATTGCATTAATACTCGAGGTACAGCAGAGCTCCACACCTTAATCTATGGTGTGTAGAAACTCCACCGTTGAAAATACATAAGAACAAGGTCTAGGCATGGCCGAATGGCCAGCCTCCCAAAGTGGGTTCAATCATCAAAACATGATCAAAAGATGAAAATACAATAGAAAAAGGTCCTACTTATAGAAAACTAGTAGCCTAAGGTTTACAAAGATGAGTAAATGTCATAAAAATCCACTTCCGGGCCCACTTGGTGTGTGCTTGGGCTGAGCATTGAAGCATTTTCGTGTAGAGACTCTTCTTGGAGTTAAACGCCAGCTTTTATGCCAGTTTGGGCGTTTAACTCCCATTTAGGTGCCAGTTCCGGCGTTTAACGCTGGAATTTCTTGAGGTGACTTTGAACGCCGGTTTGGGCCATCAAATCTTGAGCAAAGTATGGACTATTATATATTGCTGGAAAGCCCAGGATGTCTACTTTCCAACGCCGTTAAGAGCGCGCCAATTGGGCTTCTGTAGCTCCAGAAAATCCACTTCGAGTGCAGGGAGGTCAGAATCCAACAGCATCTGCAGTCCTTTTCAGTCTCTGGATCAGATTTTTGCTCAGGTCCCTCAATTTCAGCCAGAAAATACCTAAAATCACAGAAAAACACACAAACTCATAGTAAAGTCCAGAAAAGTGAATTTTAACTAAAAACTAATAAAAATATACTAAAAACTAACTAAAAGATACTAAAAACATACTAAAAACAATGCCAAAAAGCGTACAAATTATCCGCTCATCAGCAGTCAACATGTTAAATTGCATAATCAGTTTTGAGGAATAACGAAAGATTTTCAAGATGCAAAATAGAAAAGAAAATTTAGGATAAGCTCCTAGTTACACATGACGGCACTACACAAGTAAAAGAAACAAGGATTGACATGCTGAGCAAAGAGTATGAAATGTTTTCTATGAAAGAAGGAGAATCAATTGATGACAAGTTTGAGAGGTTCTCTATCATCATTAATAGCTTGGATAATATGGGGATTACTCATTTCGAATAAGTACTGGTGAGAAAAGTCTTAAGAAGTCTAACAAAAGAGTGGGAAACTAAGGCTACTGTTATCTCTGAAAGCAATAACCTAAGTCAAATGGCCTATAATGAGCTGAGAGGAACGTTACTAGCTTACGAAACCACTCACATAAAAAATGATACAAAAAAGAAAGGAATGGCTCTTAAATCTTGTATTGAATCATTGGATGATGAATCCAGTGACTGTTTATCAGATAACAAGATTGTGTTTTTTGCTAGGAAACTTAGAAGGTTGATGAGACAAAAAAAAGCAGAGGAGGCAGCTCAATGGAACCAAGAGAAGACATTAGCAAGGTCATTTGTCACAACTGTAGAGAAGCTTATGACTGTCCCAAACTCAAGAAAGAAGACAAGTCTCGAAGGGACAAGAAGAAAGGATTCATGAATTCTTGAGAAGATCTGGAAAACGACACTGAGGAGCTGCTTCCCGTGACTATTCTCTATGCAACTTGTTACTATTATATCTTTGGATTGAAGTTCCATGAATACAATGCTAAAATTATCTTCCCTCTTATATTCTTTTTCTAATGTTCCTTAAGTTGCTCGCAACCACAAATTTGAAATCCTATGACATTTGCACAATTAACACATCACAAAATTGGAATCAAAATGCCAACAATTGCATCTTCGAATTTGAAAGCCAAAACATTCGAAATTACTAATAAATAAAATTGAGCTAAAAAGAGAGAGAAGAGAATTGGCGAACCTTGTTGCTAAGAGCGGCGGAGTTGGAGGAGAGTAAGGAGATGGAGAGAGGGAGGAGCTTGGAAAGTAAGAGCTTAAGCTTGGAATCATCACAGAGGGCCAAATGAGTGAGCATTCAATCAAGAACCTCATCAATCTCCACCATATTTGCGTTTTTTCCTTGCTAAATGACATTGGCGACAGGAACCAAACCTAGCAACGAAGATATGAGGTGAACGAACGAACGAAAATAGCAAGCGGATCTGAGGCGGAGAACAATTATCAGTTTGAATGAGTGTGAATGAGTGAAGGATCATGAACGGTCGTCGACGATAGCAAGGCCAGCGGCAGTGGTTAGTAAAAGAGGAAAGCACTGACATCGAGATTTTTACCAGTAAAGAAGTTCATAAATACAGTCGCGTTGTAGATATAGTCTCTAAACCGACAGAAATCCCTTCGTACAAACGTTTTGGTTGTCACAAGTAACAAACCCCTTAAAAATTGTTAACCGAGTATTTAAACCTCGGGTCGTCTTCTCAAGGAATTGCAGGGAGGTATGTTCTTATTATTGGTTATGGAGATCGTAAATTTGGGATTTTGAGAATGAGGAACAAGTATGGCAAATAATTTAAATGACAATTAAAATAAATAAATACTGTAAAACAAATCCTTTGGCAAGGTACGAGAAATTGGAAATCCATACTTAGTTATTCTTATCAATAATAATGAAAGTTGAATCTTAATTCCACTTAGTCAACCTTTGCTAAAGCAAAGGAAAGTCAAGGGACTAATTAATTGACATTCGAATCCTATTTATTTCCTAAGAAAAGGTTGGGATTATTGAAGTTCAGTTCAATTAGCAAAGATAACAGTTATCAATTATGTTGAGCTAAGATAACTCCTGAGTTACTGATTTCTTAACCAAGACCAAAAGGAAGGAAATTAAATCTACTGGAATAACAATATCTTCAGATTAGGGATAATAAAAAGGGACAATCATAAACTGAAATACCTCAAATTATATTAAATAAAAATGTCAATTCTAACATGGACAATATCAACAGCCAATTAGGCAACATCAATCAAACACAATAAAAACTTCAGAGTAAACAAAAATAGAAGAGAAATTAAATAGTAAAAGGAATATTAAACCTGGGATCGAGAGTCACTCTTAAAAACTAAGAGAAGTCCTAAATCCTAATCCTAAGAGAGAGAGAGGAGAGAACCTCTCTCTCTAAAACTATATCTAAAACATGAAAAGTGAATTATGAGTGAATAATTATGAATACATGCATTCCCCCACTTTATAGCCTCTAATCTGTGTGTTCTGGGCTGAAAACTGGGTCAAAAGTAGCCCAGAAGTCACTTCCAGTGCTTTCTGGTCCGTATAGGTCGCGGAAAAGTGACGCGGCCGCATGGCTCACGCGGCCGCGCGGGTTGCGTTACTGCCAGGTCACGCGTTCGCGTGACTCACGCATTCGCGTTGCCTGGCGTTGGGGCAGCTATGGCAAATTATATATCAAATTGAAGCCCCGAACGTTAGCTTTCCAACGCAATTAAAACCACGTCGTTTGGACCTTCGTAGCTAAAGTTATAGCCGTTTGAGTGCGAAGAGGTCAGGCTAGACAGCTTAGCAATTTCTCCAACTTCTTGTATTCCTTCCACTTTTGCATGCTTCCTTTCCATCCTCCAAGCCATTCTTGCCTTATAATATCTGAAAACACTTAACACACATATCAAGGCATCTAATGGTAATAAGAGAGGATTAATAATAAGTAAATATAAGTCCAAAGAAACATGTTTTCAATCAAAGCACATAATTAGGAAGGCAAATGTAAAACCATGCAAACAGTATGAATAAGTGGGTAAAGAGTTGATAAAAACCACTCAATTGAGCACAAGATAAACCATGAAATATGGGTTTATCAACCTCCCCACACTTAAACATTAGCATGTCCTCATTCTAAGCTCAAGAGAAGCTATAAAGGAATGAAGAGGAATGATAGAATGTATGAGATGCAACCTATGAATGCAACTAAATGCAAAATGTTTCTACCTACTTGGTTAAAAATAAATAAGTTCTTCAAGACAAATATGAATTGAATTTCACTAATTCAAATCACAAAATACAATACAAATAACTTGCAAGAAGAAGATAGCTCATGAAAGCAGGGAACATAGAATTGAGCACTGAACCCTTACTGGTAGTGTATATCATTCTAACTCTCAAGTGTCTAGGGTCAATTCTCTCAATTCTCTACTAATCTTGCTTTTCATCTAACAATCAACAAAAATTGAATGCACTAATACACAAATCAAGAGGTCTTTTAAAGGTTGTAATGGGGTTAGGGTCAAGGTAGGATTGTATTTGGCCAAGTAGACTAAAATTTGAATCCTTAATTAACTGAAACTTTCCCACCTAACTTAAACAATCCATGTAATCATAATACAACATCTAACCATCCATTAACCATGTTTTCCATATATTCATGCATTCTAATTTCAAGTACAGTACATATGTATTGCCTTCACTACTTACTTTGGGGCATTTTGTCTCCTTTTTCTTATTTGCTCTTTTTCTTTATATATATATATATATATATATATATATATATATATATATATATATATTTTAATGCATATGATCAATTTATTGAATGCATGAACATGTCCTAAACATTTCTTTCACATTTTTAGAAAATTCTAACATACTCAATTCTCAAACCAGATGTTTCCAAACCCACTCTTCCCCACACTTAATTTATAAGCATTCTCACTAGTCTAAGCTAACCAAGGATTCAAATTAAGGACATTATTGTTTTTCGCTTAGAGTTAATGATGTGCTAAAATAAAAAACAAAGGGGTAAAATAGGCTCAAAATTGGTTTGCAATAGATAATGAAAGGTAAGGCCATATGGGTATGTAAGCTCAGTGAAACAAAGGTCTCAATTATGTAAGTGCATGCATACATCATATAATGAAAATATAGAATTAAACAAGACAGAGATCACAATTTTAGAGAGAACAACACACACCAAAAATAAAATTATTGGTTGGTAAAATATAACCAATCAAATAGGCTCAAAATCTCACTGGTTTTGTGTTCAAGCTCTAAACTATGTTCCAAAATAATATTTCTTCAAACAAGTTTTTCAAAAAATTTTATTCAAATTAGTGAAATACTATAAAAATTTCTTGAAAAAGAAAATATTACTTCAACCAAGTGGTAAAATATGCAAAAATCAAATAAACATGCAAATGCAACAACTAATCTACAAAGAAAATTTAAACATTGGTGTTGAGACAAGAAAGTACTAACCCATGGAGATCGGTATCGACCTCCCCACACTTAAAGATTGCACCGTCCTCGGTGCATGCTGAGAAGTGTGAGTGGACGGGGGTTGTGGTTCCTCAGCTGTTGCTCGTTGTGGAAGCTTTCTCCTTACCCATTCTGGTGGCTAGCCTGAAAAAGGGAGAAGAGAAAGGGATATGAAGTCAAAGGTGTAGAGCAAAGAGGAGGGCGGTACCAGTGAATAGCATGCCAAGTAAGGAAAATAGTGAATGGAAGACATGGTCGCGATTCCATGTGATCAGTTCATCAATGGAAATATAGCAAGGCATGGGGGTATTGGATGCAAGATGTTTATTAGCATGCCGGCAAGGGCATGAGTAGCATAGATCAAGCATCAAAAGCTTTAATGTATTGTTAGTCGTAAGAAACTAACAATAATGTTTGTAATGACAATTATATTTAATTAATAAAATATAAAAAGGGTTTTGTGAAAAGCAAGCATTTATAGTAGAAGATTAAAAGAAATCTTTAAAAATAGTGCACAATGCCATACGGGTGTTTTTCACAAACACATAGCATGCATGGTAAATAAGCTATTTGAAAGTATTAAATTGAACATGCAAGCAACCCTTTAAAAATTAATATAATTGTCTAACAATTTTGCAACAATCCACAATGACCCAAATAAAATTCCAACACCAATGAAAATAATGCAATGAATGAAAGTATGCAAACAAATTAAAATAAAATAAAAAGAAAAATAAGAAGAATGAGAAGGGAAAGAAGGGAAGAGGAAGTAAATAAGAAAGGAAAATAAAAATTAGGATTTGGAGGAGAGAAAGATAAGATATGTGGCAATTTTAGGGTGAGCTGTGCGGCGCATGCGACGCGGCCGCGTATGGCACGCGTTCGCGTGGATGCGCGTTAAGTATGGGCACGCGGTCGCGTGACCCATGTTATGCTTCTGGCGCGAGTGCAGCCTCGCGCTAGCACAACTCTCTGTTCAAATTAATTTATTTGCCAAAATTGGGGTGACGCGATCGCGTGGGGCACGCGATCGCGTGAGTGTGCTTCAGAAGATGGATGACGCGGCTGTGTGGGGCATGCGGTCGCGTGATAAGGATTGTGCTCCCAGCACCAATCCAGCACCACTCTCACACAATATTTCATTGTGCACCCTTTTACGTCGAAAGCCCAGGGCACGCGGCCGCGTGGAACACGCGGTCGCTTGGGAGGCCATACTTCCCATTCGACGCAGACACGTCAGCGACGCGGTCGCGTGGGTCGATATATGCCATTAGCACGCCTCCAGCCACGCTCCAGCGTGACTCTCTGTTCACTTTTAATTTTCCTTTCTCTCCAAGCGACGCGGACGCGTCGCTGATGCGATCGTGTCGCGTAGCGAAATTTTTTTTTTAAATACATGAACAATGCAGAATGCAGTGATTAATATGAGTGTTATGCATGATTCCAGGTTTACTAAAGTACAATGAAAAGGAAATAAAAATAAAAACAAATAATGATGAAATAAACTGAAAAAGAAACGACCATACCATAGTGGGTTGTCTCCCACCTAGCACTTTTAGTTAGAGTCCTTAAGTTGGACATTGGAGGAGCTTCCGGTTAGGGTGGCTTATGTTTAAATTCGTCCAAAAATCTCCACCAGTGCTTGGAATGCCAATAGCCTCCGGGGTCCCAAACTAGGCATGTGAAGCTTCTGAACAGCTTCAAACAGATTTTTAGGTTCCCGGGGTGATAAATGTCAGAATAAACTCCAGGATTCCAAGCCTTGCTTTTAAATCCGCCTCCGTCTTGATCTACCTGTTTCCATCCGGGCAGTTTAAAGAATAGAATCTCACCATGGTAACCAAACGTTCTTCGTGATCCATGCAATTGAGCATGATACCAATCCGTGTACTTCGAAGTGAAGCGTGGAACCTTGTTGAACCTTGTGCACCAGCTCGGAGTACGAGCCATTTCCCTCTTACTCTTAAAGCCGCAGAGAGCTCTGAGTTGGCCATCTGTTTCAAGTAAACCATATTCAAGTGAATAAGTAAAGATATAAGTTAAGGATTGTACCCACTTGAAGCTTGTATTAGGTGGTAGTGGCCTTGGGATAGGTGTTTCGGGTGGTTCTGTAAGTTCTACTCCCTTATGCTTTTCTGTGAATTCCTCCGCTTCTTTGCAAATTCCTTCAACTTCACCCATGTCTTGATCAAAGTCATTGATATCTTCCTCGTCACTTGAGTCGTAAATAGGAGGTTGAGAAAAGTCGACCTCTGCATCATTTTTGTATTCACTTGGGGAAGATTCTTCTGTCTCAAGGGATTCACTTGCAGATGCAAGTTCATCACTGAGAGAACAGGACTCGTGATCATCATCATCAAGGAAACCTGCGTCCTGGGTTATGCCGTCCAGTTCTTCATAAGATATTTGCATTGGAGGCGGTGCAAAATCCTCCTCGGCGTCAATTGTAACATCCTTGACGGAGTTTTCCACGACAACCGACTCTTCCTCTTCTGCAATGACAGCTTTCTCTACTTGTTCTAATACGAAGCTATGCTCTATGCTGTTCACTGGAGCTTCCAGCGTCTCCTTTGTACTGCTTTCTTCATTGGATTCTCTGCATAAAGCCATGGGGGTCTGTTGAGGGGCTGAGCGTCCGGAAGACAATTGTTTTAGCCTCTCCACCATTGCTTGCTCCAGTTGATGAAGGACTGTAGTACATTGTTTTAGTGATTCTTCGAGGCTACCCTGTGATTCTGACTTTGATGGATATGGGTACTGTGTATGGGGGAGCGGTGGTTCTTGGGGGTAATTGGATTGGCATTGGGGCGGATAAGGATCGTATGGTGGCGAATGGCGAAAAGAAGCTTGTGAGTGTGGTGGTTCGAGGTCATGTTGAGAGGATGGTCTATAGGCACGGGGTGGGGCTTGTTGGTAGTTACAAGGTTGTCCACCATATCTTTCAGCTGGGTATGCATTGTAGAATGGTCGTTGTCCATGATATCTTGGAGGGTATTATTGCCTAAAGGGTTGATTAGATCCTCTTGGCTCCATCCATCCATGATTGGTCTGACGTTGATGCATATTCCTGCTGTGGTTTCTATTTCCTTCAACAAAGTTAGATCCAAACTCAAAGCGAGAGGGGTGAGAATTCATAGTAGATATCAGAAATAAGGGGGGAGGGGGGAAAAAAGAAAACAAATAAACAAGTAAAAGAAAAATATTTTAATTTAATTTAAAATTATATATATATTTTTTTTTGAAAAAAAAATTACAATAACCAATAATAAGGCACACGTTTGCAACTCCCCGGCAACGGCGCCATTTTGACGTCGAGATTTTTGCCAGTAAAGAAGTTCATAGATACAGTCGTGTTGTAGATATAGTCTCTAAACCGATAGAAATCCCTTCGTACAAATGTTTTGGTTGTCACAAGTAACAAACCCCTTAAAAATTGTTAACCGAGTATTTAAACCTCGGGTCGTCTTCTCAAGGAATTGCAGGGAGGTATGTTCTTATTATTGGTTATGGAGATTGTAAATTTGGGGTTTTGAGAATGAGGAACAAGTATGGCAAATAATTTAAATGACAATTAAAATAAATAAATGCTGTAAAACAAATCCTTTGGCAAGGTACGAGAAATTGGAAATCCAGACTTAGTTATTCTTATCAATAATAATGAAAGTTGAATCTTAATTCCACTTAGTCAACTTTTGCTAAAGCAAAGGAAAGTCAAGGGACTAATTAATTGACCTTCGAATCCTATTTATTTCCTAAGAAAAGGTTGGGATTATTGAAGTTCAGTTCAATTAGCAAAGATAACAGTTATCAATTATGTTGAGCTAAGATAACTCCTGAGTTACTGATTTCTTAACCAAGACCAAAAGGAAGGAAATTAAATTTACTGGAATAACAATATCTTCAGATTAGGGATAATAAAAAGGGACAATCATAAACTGAAATACCTCAAATTATATTAAATAAAAATGTCAATTCTAACATGGACAATATCAACAGCCAATTAGGCAACATCAATCAAACACAATAAAAACTTCAGAGTAAACAAAAATAGAAGAGAAATTAAATAGTAAAAGGAATATTAAACCTGGGATCGAGAGTCACTCTTAAAAACTAAGAAAAGTCCTAAATCTTAATCCTAAGAGAGAGAGAGGAGATAACCTCTCTCTAAAACTACATCTAAAACATGAAAAGTGAATTATGAGTGAATAATTATGAATACATGCATTCTCCCACTTTATAGCCTCTAATCTGTGTGTTCTGGGCTGAAAACTGGGTAAAAAGCAACCCAGAAGTCACTTCCAGCGCTTTCTGGTCGGTACAGGTCGTGGAAAAGTGACGCGGCTGCATGGCTCACGCGGCCGCGCGGGTTGCGTTCCTGCCAGGTCATGCGTCCGCGTGACTCACGCATTTGCGTCGCCTGGCGTCGAGGAAGCTATGACAAATTATATTTCAAATCGAAGCCCCGGACGTTAGCTTTCCAACGCAATTGGAACAAAGTCGTTTGGACCTCCGAAGCTAAAATTATAGCCGTTTGAGTGCGAAGAGGTCAGGCTGGACAGCTTAGCAATTTCTCCAACTTCTTGTATTCCTTCCACTTTTGCATGCTTCCTTTCCATCCTCCAAGCCATTCTTGCCTTATAATATCTGAAAACACTTAAAACATATATCAAGGCATCTAATGGTAATAAGAGAGGATTAATAATAAGTAAATATAAGTCCAAAGAAACATGTTTTCAATCAAAGCACATAATTAGGAAGGCAAATGTAAAACCATGCAAACAGTATGAATAAGTGGGTAAAGAGTTGATAAAAACCACTCAATTGAACACAAGATAAACCATGAAATATGGGTTTATCAAGCACTTGCAGCCTCACAACACACTAAAAAAAACTGGTTTAAAACAACATTGTTATTAGGGCAGATTTTTATAAATGCCATAATTTTCTTTATTTTCGGCGGTACATGTTGTCGTAACTTTCTTGTTGAATATGGCAGTTTTTGTGATTTCGGCGGTTAGAACCACCGCCGATATATTCTTTTATTAATTAAAGAAAAACCTCATTTATGCAAACCTAGCTTAGCAAGTAGAGTGCGCGAGAGTGAGTTTTCTCCTCCGGCGATGCCTCTTCAGAGTTCACAGCTTCCATTGATGGGATCTGCGTTCTCACTTCTAGGTTTGTATACGAAATTCTCATTTCTTTTCTTTTTCTCTGGAATGCATTAATTACCTCTTCTCTCTCTCTCTCTTTCCCTCTCTCTCTCTCTCTCTCTCTCTCTCTCTCTCTGAGTAATGCATCTTCTTCTCCAAGATTTTTAGATCTGTTGCGGCATGGAAGCCCGACGCAGAGGTTTTAGATCGAATGCTCCAGATGAAAGAGTGATTAGTGTTGCTGTGTACGAGAAAGTGTGAGTGATGTGAATGATGAACCCTAATCTCTTGTTGTCCTTCATCTTTCGCAGCTATCGTTCATCTCGTCGTTGTTTCTCATCCCCTCGCGCCACCAAATTAGATCTGCCAAAATTTTTGATGGCCTCTTTGATTGGGAATTCATCGTAAAATGGTTCTGCACTTTGATTTCTCTGCTTCTTTTCTTCATTCTTAATACCTTTCATTGATTGTAATTATGCAGATTTCGATTTTCAATTTTGCAGTTTATCTCCTTTTGTTTTTCAGCAAATCGTTGATTAAACAATCAAGGAATCGGATCAATGTGATAAGGAGAAAGAGAAATTCAGCAAAGAAGTTTCTTAAGCGAGACACCATTGATCTGCTTGTGAATCATTTACAGGTTGCTTACAATAGAGTAATTGATTTATTTTTTCTGCTTTTGTTTCATGAAATTTATAAAACATGTATGCATAAACTAAGGGTTTTATTCTTTAATTGTACTTACTTTCGCATACAATTAGTAAACCACGGTGTTTCATATATGAATTACTATAGTTGTTATTATACTGAGCTAGGACCAAATACAAAGTCTGTGTCTATTTTAACATTTTTAATCAATTTTTAGTATTGAAACTGTTCAAGTGAATTTGGCATGTTATCACACAAGGCTGTGCACCTTATTCAAGGCATAAACGAGCAAAAGGCAATGTTTCTGATTCACAATGCTTAATTGCTCAGATAGTTGTTGTTGCTGGATTAATTTATATATTTTGAAATATGAACTGGTTTCTAGTCTTCCACATAGTCCAACTAAGAAAGCCTATGTTACTGATTAAGAACTATGCACACTATTCCATTTAATTGTAGCGAAAGAGAGAAAATCCTAATGAACCAGGTTCACCAACTTTTACTATGTACTCATGTACTATCTCTTATTTACTATCCCTTATTTACTCCGTCTTATTTACTCTGTGATGTCCCTCATTAGGTTCATAGTATCTTCTGTAGCAGCAGTCCATGAAAGGATACTTAGGATATATGATGTCCCTCATTAGGTTCACCAATTCAGCTTGATTCTTAGTTCTTTTTGCTTTTGATGCTGCAGTCCATGAAAGGATACTTAGGATATATGATGACTTTGTCTGGCCTTTGAATGTGAGTTCCTATCCCTGAATAGTTTAACAGTATTTGATATTCAGGGTCCAATGTAAGCAACTATCAGAGAAATAAATCTGAGGCAGAGGATCAACCTGATTATTATTCAGGGTTCAATGTTCAGGAAGATCTAAACCATCAAATCTACAAAAGCCAGTGTGAGACTGACAAAAGAGGTGTCTTCTCTTTTATATGAACATAGCTGCTTCTATTATGAGTGATAGAAATAATATGTTACGTTCATGATTCATCAAACTAGGTTGGTGAAGGGTACTTTTTCTCAAATTTCTGCTATATCAGGTAGTAAGAAACAAGACGCCGAGAAACCCAAAAGGGAGCGTGCTGTTGCAGCTGAGCATTGCCAATATGCAAATCCTTTTGACTCTGAAGAAGGTGGCAAATCATTTTATACTAGGAGTGTTATTTGAGTATTCTCTTTATAGAAATGCTATGGATTCCTTCACTTTATTTGTAAAAGTTGCCTAAATTTATTTCTTTTTACACTGCTTGTGGTAGCAGGATTTTTACTTGGTGATTAATATGAATGAAGGCAAGGAAGCTTCTAGATGAGAGTATAGGGAGGTTAATAAAAAAAAAAGAAAGTGGAGAGCTTGGTGGAAGGTTATTGGGAGAATTGCTGGAAGCGAAAGGAAAATACCAACTCTCTGATTCTCAGGTTTCTTATAATCTCATTGGTGTTATCTTCGCTGCACATGACACCACTGCAACTGCTCTTACTTGGCTTCTCAAATACTTGCACGACAATCCCAATTTTTAATGCATTAAACCAATTTATTAATATATGTTTATGTTTTAATTTTCATCAGGTAATCCAAGAAACGTTGAGAAGTGCAAGCATACGACAGTCATTCACATTCAGAGAAGTAGTGGAAGATGTGGAGCTTCAAGATTACTACATTCCCAAAGGCTGGAATGTATAGGTCTGCACAGAGAATTTCTTGTTCATTTTGGGCCAAGAGTTGTAGCCTGTAGAGCAAAAGACGAATGGGGTTCAGAAGAGATTGTTTTCTGGGTGAATCTTGCTCAGAGGCTACTGCAGCAAGTTATTGATAAGGAGAAAATCTGGTCAAGACTGACAACTTCCGAAAGTATTGAGGCAAGTTACATGCATCTCTGAAGACAGCTTGGTTTAACCTTCTTGAATTCATACTCAGTTCAACTGACTACACATAAGTCTCACAGCTAAATTACCATAGTCAGACCTATACTTTGCTTGAAAATGCACAGGTATACAAATTCTTATTGGTTGATGGGGTTATGTTCCAATGTTTCTGACCTTAGTTTAACTGTGTTGAGATCCACAATTCATGACATTGTTCTTGAAATTTTTATTTTGGTTAGATTTTGAAACAGAAAAGTAGTTCATAATGTCTAGATTTATTTATCTATTTAATTTTAAATGTGGAAAAATGTATGAACTAAGTTCACTTAATATGAAAACTAAAATTTTATGAAGGACAGATCTTTCTTATAAGTAACAAAAACGATGAAGAAATGAATTGATTTGAGTATATGATGAGCGGATAATTTATACACTTTTTGGCATTGTTTTTAGTATGTTTTTAGTATGATTTAGTTAGTTTTTAGTATATTTTTATTAGTTTTTAGCTAAAATTCACTTTTCTGGACTTTACTATGAGTTTGTGTGTTTTTCTGTGATTTCAGGTATTTTCTGACTGAAATTGAAGGTTCTGAGCAAAAATCTGATTCAGAGACTAAAAAGGACTGCAGATGCTGTTGGATTCTGACCTCCCTGCACTCGAAGTGGATTTTCTGGAGCTACAGAAGCCCAATTGGCGTGCTCTCAACGGCATTGGAAAGTAGACATCCTGGGCTTTCCAGCAATATATGATAGTCCATACTTTGCCCAAGATTTGATGGCCCAAACCGGCATAGCAATTCGGCCTCAGAAATTCCAGCGTTAAACGCCGGAACTGGCATGAAACTTGGAGTTAAACGCCCAAACTGGCATGAAAGCTGGCGTTTAACTCCAGAAAAGGTCTCTACACGAAAATGCTTCATTGCTCAGCCCAAGCAAACACCAAGTGGGCCCGGAAGTAGATTTTTCTGTCATTTACTCATTTCTGTAAAACCTTAGGGTACTAGTTTACTATTAATAGGATCTTTTGACATTGTATCTGTACCTCATGACACTTTACACGTTTTCTTTGTGTACCTTCCACAGCATGAGTCTCTAAACCCCATGGTTGGGGGTGAGGAGCTCTTCTGTGTCTTGATGGATTAATGCAATTACTACTGTTTCTTATTCAATCATGCTTGCTTCCATTCTAAGATAATACTTGTTCTTAATCCGGATGAATGTGATGATCCGTGACAATCATCATCATTCTCAACTATGAACGTGTGCCTGATAACCACCTCCGTTCTACCTTAGATTGAGTAGTTATCTCTTGGATTCTTTAATCGGAATCTTCGTGGTATAAGCTAGAACTGATGGCGGCATTCAAGAGAATCCGGAAGGTCTAAACCTTGTCTGTGGTATTCTGAGTAGGATTCAATGATTGGATGACTGTGACGTGCTTCAAACTCCTGAAGGCGAGGCGTTAGTGACAGACGCAAAAGAATCACTGGATTCTATTCCGGCCTGATTGAGAACCGACAGATGGATAGCCGTGCCGTGACAGGGTGCGTTGAACATTTCCAATGAGAGGATGGGAGGTAGCCATTGACAACGGTGAAACCCTACATACAGCTTGCCATGGAAGGAGCCTTGCGTGTTTGATGAAGAAGACAGTAGGAAAGCAGAGATTCAGAAGATGGAGCATCTCCAAACCTCAACCTATTCTCCATTACTGCAATACAAGTAACCATTTCATGTTCTTTTGCTTTTTACAATCAATCCTGATAACTTCTGATATCCTGACTAAGATTTACAAGATAACCATAGCTTGCTTCAAGCCGACAATCTCCGTGGGATCGACCCTTGCTCACGCAAGGTATTACTTGGACGACCCAGTGCACTTGCTGGTTAGTTGTGCGGGATTGCAAAAGTGTGATTGCAATTTCGTGCACCAAGTTTTTGGCGCCGTTGCCGGGGATTGTTCGAGTTTGGACAACTGACAGCTTATCTTGTTGCTTAGATTAGGACTGTTTTATTTTTGTTGGTTTAGAGTCTTTTAGTTGAGTCTAGTTTCATATTCTAAGTTTGGTGTCAATTGCATGCTTTTGTTTTTCTTTTAAAATTTTCGAATTTGCATGCCTTTAGTCCCTTTTTGATCCGTAAAAATTCTAAGTTTGGTGTCCTCTTTGTGTTTTTTCCCTTAAAAATTTTCGAAAAAAATTAGTGTTTGATTTCTAAAAATTTTAAGTTTGGTGTCTCTTTGTGTTTTTCTCTTTCCTCTTTTCAAAAATCAAATCTTTTTCATAAACATTTTTCAATCATATCTTCCTAATTGCTATTTTCAAAATCTTTTTAATTAACTAATTGATTCAGTTCTCAATTTGCTTTGATCTTATTTTATTTTTAATTTTCAAATTTTTATTTTAGTTTTCTTTTGTTTTATTTTATTTTATTTTATTTTCGGTTAATTCAAAAAAAAAAACAAACAAAATTTATCTGTTTGCAATCATAGTCATTTCCCTTTTGTCCATTATGGACATAAGTGGGATTGATCAGTCCAAAAGGACTCTGGGGTCATATGCTAACCCCATTACAGCTGCATATGGGAGTAGCATCTGCACACCTCCCATCAAAGCAAGCAGCTTTGAGCTAAATCCTCAACTCATTATCATAGTGCAGCAAAATTGCCAGTATTCCGGTCTTCCACAGGAAGAACCTACTGAGTTTCTGGCACAGTTTTTACAAATTGCTGACACAGTGCATGATAAAGAGGTGGATCAGGATGTCTACAGATTATTACTGTTTTCATTTGCTGTAAAAGATCAAGCTAAAAGGTGGTTGAATAACCAACCTACAGCAAGCATAAAGACATGGAAACAGTTATCAGACAAATTCCTGAATCATTTTTACCCTCCAAAGAGGATGACACAGCTAAGGCTGGACATCCAAGGCTTTAAACAAGAGGATAATGAATCCCTTTACAATGCCTGGGAGAGGTATAGAGGTATGCTAAGGAAATGTCCCTCTGAAATGTTTTCAGAGTGGGTACAGTTAGACATTTTCTACTATGGGCTTACAGAAAAGGCTCAGATGTCTTTAGACCACTCAGCTGGTGGATCTATACACATGAGGAAGACAATTGAAGAAGCTCAAGAGCTTATAGACACTGTTGCTAGAAACCAATACTTATATTCTAGCAATGAGTTCGTCCCAAAAGAGGAAGTCATGGCATCAGTCACTGACCCTAATCCTCAAGAACAGATAATTGAGCTTAATCAACAACTACTCCTGATGACAGAACAGTTAGCAGAATTTAAGGAAATGCTCCATGATACTAAGGTTGCTAACAAGAGCATAGAACTGCAGTTGAATCAAGCAAAACAGCAAATATCTAAACAGATAACAGAGGAATGTCAAGCAGTTCAACTAAGGAGTGGGAAGACACTGAATACCACTGCTCAAAAGAATAAAAAGCCAAACAGGGAACAATTGACAGAGGATGACCAAACCACTGTTCAAAATCCCTCTGAGGACAGTAAGAGCCCAGAGAGGAATTTTATTGGCGTTCAAACGCCAGAAAGGGAAGGAAAACTGGCGTTAAACGCCCATTCCTTGCCCAGTTCTGGCGTTCAAACGCCAGAAAAGGGGGAAAAGCTGGCGTTAAATGCCCATTTTCCACCCAATCCTGGCGTTCAAATGCCAAGGGAGGATCAGACACCTGAGAGTGCTGATAATTATCCCTCTAACAAGGCTTCTTCAACCACTTCTGTAAGGAATAAACCTGCAGCATCTAAGGTTGAAGAATATCAAGCCAAGATGCCTTATCCTCAGAAACTCCGCAAAGCGGAACAGGATAAGCAATTTGCCCGCTTTGCAGACTATCTAAGGACTCTTGAAATAAAGATTCTATTTGCAGAGGCACTTGAGCAAATACCTTCTTATGCTAAGTTCATGAAGGAGATCTTAAGTCATAAGAAGGATTGGAGAGAAACTGAAAAAGTGTTTCTCACTGAAGAATGCAGTGCAGTCATTCTGAAAAGCTTACCAGAAAAGCTTCAAGACCCTGGAAGCTTTATGATACCATGCACATTAGAAGGTGCTTGCACCAAGACAGCTCTATGTGATCTTGGAGCAAGCATCAATCTAATACCTGCATCCACTATCAGGAAGCTTGGGTTGGCTGGAGAAGTCAAACCAACCAGGATATGCCTCCAACTTGCTGATGGCTCCATTAAACACCCATCAGGCATAATAGAGGACATGATTGTCAAGGTTGGGCCCTTTGCCTTCCCCACAGACTTTGTGGTGCTGGAAATGGAGGAGCACAAGAATGCAACTCTCATTCTAGGAAGACCTTTCCTAGCAACTGGGCGAACTCTCATTGATGTACACAAAGGGGAAGTGACCCTGAGAGTCAATGAGGATGAGTTCAAGTTGAATGCTGTGAAAGCCATGCAGCATCCAGACACTCCAAATGACTGCATGGGCGCTGACATTATTGACTCTCTGGTAGAAGAGATCAATATGGCTGAAAGTCTAGAATCAGAGCTTGAGGACATCTTCAAAGATGCTCAACCTGATCAAGAAGCACTAGAGGAAGCAAAGGAATTTTCGAAAATTCCTCAGGAGGAGGATAAACCTCCCAAACCTGAACTCAAACCTCTACCACCATCCCTGAAGTATGTATTTCTGGGAGAGGGTGACACTTTTCCAGTGATCATAAGCTCTGCTTTGAACCCACAGGAAGAGGAATCACTGATTCAAGTGCTAAGGACACACAAGACAGCTCTTGGGTGGTCCATAAGTGATCTCAAGGGCATTAGCCCAGCTGGATGCATGCACAAGATCCTGTTGGAGGATAATGCCAAACCAGTGGTCCAACCACAGAGGAGGCTAAATCCAGCCATGAAGGAGGTGGTGCAGAAAGAGGTCACTAAATTACTAGAGGCTGGGATTATTTATCCTATTTCTGATAGCCCCTGGGTGAGCCCTGTCCAAGTTGTTCCCAAAAAGGGAGGCATGACAGTGGTTCATAATGAAAAAAATGAACTGGTTCCTACAAGGACAGTCACAGGGTGGCGCATGTGTATTGATTACAGAAGGTTCAACACAGCCACCAGAAAGGATCATTTTCCTTTACCATTCATAGACCAAATGCTAGAAAGACTAGCTGGCCATGATTATTACTGCTTTTTGGATGGCTATTCAGGCTACAACCAAATTGCAGTAGATCCTCAGGACCAAGAGAAAACAGCATTCACCTGCCCTTCTGGCGTGTTTGCTTACAGGAGGATGCCTTTTGGTCTGTGCAATGCACCTGCAACCTTTCAAAGGTGCATGCTCTCTATCTTCTCAGATATGGTAGAGAAATTTCTGGAAGTCTTCATGGATGACTTTTCAGTATATGGAGACTCATTCAGCTCCTGTCTTAACCACCTAACACTTGTCCTGAAAAGATGCCAAGAGACTAACCTGGTTTTAAACTGGGAGAAATGTCACTTTATGGTGACTGAAGGAATTGTCCTTGGGCACAAAATTTCAAGCAAGGGAATAGAGGTGGATAAGGCAAAGGTAGAGGTAATTGAAAAATTACCACCACCTGCCAATGTTAAGGCAATCAGAAGCTTTCTGGGGCATGCAGGATTTTACAGAAGGTTTATAAAGGATTTTTCAAAAATTGCAAAACCTTTGAGTAACCTGCTAGCTGCTGACACACCATTTGTGTTTGACACACAGTGTCTGCAGGCATTTGAGACCCTGAAAGCTAAGTTGGTCACAGCACCAGTTATCTCTGCACCAGATTGGACATTGCCATTTGAACTAATGTGTGATGCCAGTGACCATGCCATTGGTGCAGTGTTGGGACAGAGGCATAACAAACTTCTGCATGTCATTTATTATGCTAGCCGTGTTCTAAATGATGCACAGAAGAATTACACAACCACAGAAAAAGAATTACTTGCAGTGGTCTATGCCATTGACAAGTTTAGATCTTATCTAGTGGGATCTAAAGTGATTGTGTACACTGACCATGCTGCTCTTAAATACTTACTCACAAAGCAGGATTCAAAACCCAGGCTTATCAGATGGGTGTTGCTTCTACAAGAGTTTGATATAGAAATAAGAGACAGAAAAGGGACAGAAAACCAAGTAGCTGATCATCTGTCCCGAATAGAACCAGTAGCTGGGGCCTCCCTCCCTTCTACTGAGATCTCTGAGACTTTCCCAGATGAGCAACTCTTTGCCATTCAGGAAGCTCCATGGTTTGCAGATATTGCAAACTACAAAGCTGTGAGGTTCATACCTAAGGAGTACAGCAGAGTGCAAAGAAAGAAATTAATTTCAGATGCCAAGTACTACCTCTGGGATGAACCATATCTCTTTAAGAGATGTGCTGACGGAGTGATCCGCAGATGTGTACCCAGAGAAGAAGCACGAAGGATCTTATGGCACTGCCATGGATCACAGTATGGAGGACATTTTGGAAGTGAGCGAACAGCCACTAAAGTTCTCCAGTGCGGCTTCTACTGGCCTACTCTCTATAAAAATTCCCGAGAGTTTGTGCGTAACTGTGACAGTTGCCAAAGAGCTGGTAACCTGCCTCACGGATATGCCATGCCTCAACAAGGAATATTAGAGATAGAATTGTTTGATGTATGGGGAATTGACTTCATGGGGCCATTCCCACCATCATACTCAAACACTTACATTCTGGTGGCGGTGGACTATGTATCTAAGTGGGTAGAAGCAATTGCCACACCCACTAATGATACCAAGACCGTGCTAAAATTCCTCCAGAAACACATCTTCAGCAGATTTGGTGTTCCCAGAGTACTAATCAGTGATGGGGGCTCTCATTTCTGCAACAAACAGCTATACTCTGCTATGGTTAGATATGGAATTAGCCATAAAGTGGCAACTGCGTATCATCCACAGACAAATGGGCAAGTTGAAGTCTCTAATAGAGAGCTAAAAAGAATCCTAGAACGGACTGTGATAGCCCGAAGAAAGGATTGGGCAAAGAGCTTGGATGATGCTCTGTGGGCATACAGAACAGCATTCAAGACTCCTATAGGAACCTCTCCATACCAACTGGTGTATGGGAAGGCCTGTCATTTGCCTGTGGAACTGGAACATAAAGCCTACTGGGCAACCAGATTCCTAAACATGGACGCTCAGTTAGCTGGTGAAAAAAGATTGCTCCAGTTAAATGAGCTAGAGGAGTTCAGACTCAATGCCTTTGAAAATGCAAAAATTTATAAGGAAAAGGCAAAGAAGTGGCATGACAAGAAATTGTCAACCAGAGTCTTTGAGCCAGGACAAAAAGTTCTGCTCTTCAACTCCAGGCTCAAATTGTTCCCAGGAAAACTCAAATCCCGGTGGAGGGGTCTGTATGTGATCACAGGAGTGTCACCATATGGATATGTTGAGCTTCAGGATACTGATTCTGACAAAAAGTTCATTGTTAATGGACAGAGAATCAAGCATTATCTTGAAGGCAATTTTGAGCAGGAATGCTCAAAACTGAGACTTGAGTGATTCTCAGTGAAGGTCCAGCTAAAGACAGTAAAGAAGCGCTTGCTGGGAGGCAACCCAGTCATTAGGAGGTTATATGATTTGTTCTTACAGAGGCAAGTATTAAAAATGAAGGAATTCACAGAGTTACAGAAGGATTCAGCTCAAAAAGCAGAGAAAATGAGCTTACTGGCGAAAAAACGCCAGTAAGGGACATTTTGGGCGTTTAACGCCAGGAATGGTGTCATTTTGGGCGTTAAACGCCAGAATGGGCACCATTCTGGGCGTTTAACGCCAGGTGTGCAGCATCCTGGGCGTTCAAAAAAACGCCCAGTAATAAAGACTTTCTGGCGTTTAACGCCAGCCAGGGCACCTGGCTGGGCGTTAAACGCCCAAAAGGGGCAACAAATGGGCGTTAAACGCCAGAATGGGTGCCATTCTGGGCGTTTAACGCCAGCAAGGTGGGGGGACCACAATTTTGTTTTCAAATCAAATTTTTTCAAACTTTCCTTTTCTTACCCATACTTTTCTACAAAATCACACTTCAATCATTCATCATTCACTTTCAAATCTTCAAAAATCAAAATCATTCTTCAAATTTATTTCAAATCAATTACAAACATTGTTCAAAAATTTCACCCTTTTCTCAATTTCTTTTCATATCTTCTCAAATCTTCTTTCAAATTTCTCTTTTTTTTTTCGAAAACTCCCCTCCCCACCTTATAAATGCACGTTTGGTTCCCTCATTCCATCACACCATTCGAATTTCCTCTTCCTCCCCCTCTCTTCTCTCTTTTCTTTTGCTTGAGGACAAGCAAACCTCTAAGTTTGGTGTGCTTTTCCGTGATCACTAAGCCAAGATTCATCAATATCATGGCTCCTAAGGGAAAACAAACCAATTTAAGAGGCAAGAAAGAGAATAATCCAAAGAATCTTTGGAATCAAGAGAAGTTCTTAACCAAAGAACACGAAGACCATTATCACAAAATAATGGGTCTGAGGTCAGTGATCCCGGAAGTTAAATTTGATCTGAAAGAAGATGAATATCCGGGGATCCAAGAGCAAATTTGAAACAGAGGATGGGAAGTTCTAACCAATCCTGAGACAAAGGTTGGAAGGAACATGGTTCAGGAATTCTACTCAAATCTGTGGCTGACAGATAAGCAGAGAATGACTGGAACCGCTTACCATACCTACAGAACCATGGTCAGAGGGAAAGTTATGTACTTTCATCTGGACAAAATAAGAGAAATCTTCAAGTTGCCCCAACTGCAAGATGATCCTGACTCCTTTAATAGGAGGATGGTGAGAGTAGATAAGGGGTTGGATCAAGTTCTAGAGGACATATGCCTCCCTGGAACTAAGTGGATAACCAATTCTAAGGGTGTCCCTAACCAACTCAAGAGGGGAGACCTCAAACCAATTGCAAGAGGTTGGCTAGACTTTATTGGGCGTTCCATATTGCCCACTAGCAACCGTTCTGAGGTCACCATCAAGAGAGCAGTGATGATTCATTGCATTATGCTTGGAAAAGAAGTGGAGGTCCATCATGTGATTGCTTGTGAGATCTATACAATTGCAAATAAAAATTTCACTGAAGCCAAACTGGCTTACCCAAGCTTAATCTCCTTGCTCTGTAAAGAGGCTGGGGTGAAGATGGGAGTAGATGAATTCATACCCATTGAACATCCAATCACCAAGAAGTCAATGGAAGGACAAGTGCAAGACAACTCTATCAAAAGGAGGGCGCAGGAGTTCCTCCCTGAATTTCCTGAAATTGGCTACTGGGCCAGCCTAGAAGCATCTATCACCAAGTTGCAAGAGACTATGGAGCAACTGAAGGAAGAACAGCAGAATCAGAACTGCATGCTCTGCAAATTGCTGAAGGAACAAGAGAAGCAGGGGCGTGAAATCCAAGAGATGAAACGCCAAAAGCTCTCCTCTCAAGCTGAGGGAGCATCCACTTCTCAAAACCAAGGTTGTTGAGTCCTAACTCTGTGAAAACCTCTATCATTAGGAGCCTATATTTTTCGTTTTTTTTTGTTGTGTTTTCTATTCCTATTTTTTTATTTTTTTTAGTCTCATCTTATATCTATAATTGAGTCTTATTCTCAATTCATAATTAATAAAATTTATGCCTTAAAGTTATGAATGTCCTATGAATCCATCACCTCTCTTAAATGAAAAATGCTTTAATCACAAAAGAACAAGAAGTACAGGATTTCGAATTTATCTCTGAAATTAGTTGAATTAGTTTGATGTGGTGACAATACTTTTTGTTTTCTGAATGAATGCTTGAACAGTGCATATGTCTTTTGAATTTGTTGTTTTAAGAATGTTAAAATTGTTGGCTCTTGAAAGAATGATGGAAAAGGAGAACTGTTATTGAGGATCTGAAAAATCATCAAAGTGATTCTTGAAGCAAGAAAAAGCAGTGGAAAAAAAAATATTCGAAAAAAAAAAGAGAAGAAAAAGAAAAAGAAAGAAAAAGAAAGAAATAAAGTTGTGAACCAAAGTAAAAAGAGTGTGCTTAAGAACCCTGGACACCTCTAATTGGGGACTTTAGCAAAGCTGAGTCACAATCTAAAAAGGTTCACCCAATTATGTGTCTGTGGCATGTATGTATCCGGTGGTAATACTGGAAGACAGAGTGCTTTGGGCCACGGCCAAGACTCAAAAAGTAGCTGTGTTCAAGAATCATTATACTTAACTAGGAGAATCAATAACACTATCTGAGTTCTGAGTTCTTATAGATGCCAATCATTCTGAACTTCAAGGGATAGAGTGAGATGCCAAAACTGTTCGGAAGCAAAAAGCTACTAGTCCCGCTCATCTAGTTGGAACTATGTTTCTTTGATATTTTGGAGTCTATAGTATATTCTCTTCTTTTTATCCTATTTTGATTTTCAGTTGCTTGGGGACAAGCAACAATTTAAGTTTGGTGTTGTGATGAGCGGATAATTTATACACTTTTTGGCATTGTTTTTAGTATGTTTTTAGTATGATTTAGTTAGTTTTTAGTATATTTTTATTAGTTTTTAGCTAAAATTCACTTTTCTGGACTTTACTATGAGTTTGTGTGTTTTTCTGTGATTTCAGGTATTTTCTGACTGAAATTGAAGGTTCTGAGCAAAAATCTGATTCAGAGACTAAAAAGGACTGCAGATGCTGTTGGATTCTGACCTCCCTGCACTCGAAGTGGATTTTCTGGAGCTACAGAAGCTCAATTGGCGCGCTCTCAACGGCATTGGAAAGTAGACATCCTGGGCTTTCCAGAAATATATGATAGTTCATACTTTGCCCAAGATTTGATGGCCCAAACCGGCATAGCAATTCGGCCTCAGAAATTCCAGCGTTAAACGCCGGAACTGGCATGAAACTTGGAGTTAAACGCCCAAACTGGCATGAAAGCTGGCGTTTAACTCCAGAAAAGGTCTCTACACGAAAATGCTTCATTGCTCAGCCCAAGCACACACCAAGTGGGCCCGGAAGTGGATTTTTCTGTCATTTACTCATTTCTGTAAAACCTTAGGGTACTAGTTTACTATTAATAGGATCTTTTGACATTGTATCTGTACCTCATGACACTTTACACGTTTTCTTTGTGTACCTTCCACAGCATGAGTCTCTAAACCCCATGGTTGGGGGTGAGGAGCTCTGCTGTGTCTTGATGGATTAATGCAATTACTACTGTTTCTTATTCAATCATGCTTGCTTCCATTCTAAGATAATACTTGTTCTTAATCCGGATGAATGTGATGATCCGTGACAATCATCATCATTCTCAACTATGAACGTGTGCCTGATAACCACCTCCGTTCTACCTTAGATTGAGTAGTTATCTCTTGGATTCTTTAATCGGAATCTTCGTGGTATAAGCTAGAACTGATGGCGGCATTCAAGAGAATCCGGAAGGTCTAAACCTTGTCTGTGGTATTCTGAGTAGGATTCAATGATTAGATGACTGTGACGTGCTTCAAACTCCTGAAGGCGGGGCGTTAGTGACAGACGCAAAAGAATCACTGGATTCTATTCCGGCCTGATTGAGAACCGACAGATGGATAGCCGTGCCGTGACAGGGTGCGTTGAACATTTCCAATGAGAGGATGGGAGGTAGCCATTGACAACGGTGAAACCCTACATACAGCTTGCCATGGAAGGAGCCTTGCGTGTTTGATGAAGAAGACAGTAGGAAAGCAGAGATTCAGAAGATGGAGCATCTCCAAACCTCAACCTATTCTCCATTACTGCAATACAAGTAACCATTTCATGTTCTTTTGCTTTTTACAATCAATCCTGATAACTTCTAATATCCTGACTAAGATTTACAAGATAACCATAGCTTGCTTCAAGCCGACAATCTCCGTGGGATCGACCCTTGCTCACGCAAGGTATTACTTGGACGACCCAGTGCACTTGCTGGTTAGTTGTGCGGGATTGCAAAAGTGTGATTGCAATTTCGTGCACCAATATAGCAAAGCTAAATCATCTTCCTGTCATGTATTTACTTTGTCGTAATAGAGAGCTTCAATAAATCTTTTTCATGGTGCAGGTTTTGGAGAAGGATTTGGGCTATATTTGGATTCTTTATTGCTTTAGGAAGAAGTACACGGTCCTTCCTTTTGGCAAATGGTTTTGATACCCTTGATGATCCACTGGAAGATTTCATCAGGTTTAATTTCTATTGATGTTATTCCTTTAGAATGTCAGATTTCTTACAGTTCTATTAATCTTATTATTAGTAGCTTTGTGCTGAGCTTAGTAGTAGTTTTGTTGTAGTACTTGACCAAGATAATTATTATTAATAGGTATTTTTGGTTAGTATTTATGAACATTGTATCATCAGTTCATTATAATAAACCGTATAGACTATCCCATTTCTCCTTTTTCCATCAAATTCCTGTATTTTCACCATCTTCCTATTCACCTTTGCTTTTATATTCTATGATTATTTATACATTTGCTTATTTTATTCTTACAGGTACCTTATAGGAGGCAGCGTTTTATACTACCCTCAACTCTCATCCATTAGTTCATACCAATTGTATGTGGAGGTTGGTATTTAAATTCACTGCATGTGACAGAGAATTTTCATAAGCATAATAGAATATTTATTATCACTAAGAATTTTAACTTGAAGTAAAAAATATTTTCTTCTTGATAGAAGATAATGAACAAATGTATTGTAGGTAAAAAGAAAATGCGACATGTCTACCAATCTAATTTTATTTTTTCTCTTTATATTATTTGACTAGTTATATATTGTTTCTAATGACATCTCACTACAAGAAAATAAGCTTTCTGCCACACTTTTAAAGCGTACCGAAAAGTACAAAAAAGCGTGCCGATAGCTATTCGCCACGCTTTTTGAGCTATCGGCACACTTTTAAAAGGGTCACATCTGCCAGCGTGCCGATTGCTCTATCGGCACGCTTTTGTAGATCTATTGGCACGCTTTTTTTGTTGCCACGCTTTCATCTCTTGCCACGCTTTTTAAGCGTGGCCATAGGTCTTAACCTATAGGTACACTTGAGAAGCGTACCTATAAGTGTACATATCACCACACTTTTAAAACGTGCCCAGAAAGTTGGTTTTGGATACACTTCAAAAGCGTGCCGATAAAGAAAAAACTACTGCCACGTTTTAAAAGCGTGGCTATATCCTTAGCAAATTTAAAAAATTAGTATAAGCTTTTTTACACACTCTAATACACTCCAAAAATAATTAAAAAAACATTAACAAAAATATGTAAATGTCATTTAAAAAAATTAATCAATGAAAAATAATATTACATTAATAGAATTCAAACCAAATTAGCCATGTCATCTCTATACATGCAACCACAGTGTACATGAAATTTACAAACATAAACAAAAATGAATTTCTAGGAAGGAAATTAAGAAATGTCATTGAATCACCCCAAGCTTGTACTAGGCCTTCCTCGGATAAAGGAATCAAATGGAAAGCTCCACAATACACTTCAAGAATAATCTGCAATTATGATCATATGAATAACGAAAAAACAGAAGGTAAGCAAATTATAAAGCATCTTGCCATGATAAATATTAAAGAAAGGAATCAAGTAGTCACCAAATTCATACTTAACTAAATAGCCACCAAGAGCCACCAACTGTGCATTCCTTAATCAAATAATCACCAAATTCATACTTAATTAACAAACAAGAAAACAAGTGGATTCTTCTCAAGTGAGGATGATGAAGTCAATGATAATTCCTTTTATTTTCCAAACACTTTGATAAAAGAAAAAAATTCTTTCACTACAAACAAAACTCACTTTTAATTTTTCTCAAACGACTGTAGAAAGAGCAAATAAAATATAATAATCAAGTTATAAATCAGAAATTGCACAATGAAATAACAAAAACAAAGAAGGGAAACAAAAGAAATCAAACCATCTAGCTCAAATTGAAAAAAAATTTAAGTGAAATATATGCCAAACAGGAATTCTGGACAAACATCACTACAAAGGAATTCTGAATTCCTTGCATCACAAATTCAGCAAGGTTGATGTATAACTTCATATGCTTAACTTCTATTTCAATTTGAGAATAAGTTGAGAATGAAAGCTGATTTAAATAGGAAAGTATAAATGAAATTACGCAGGAAAGATCAAAATTGGCTAACGAAAGTTTGGTTGGTAGATACTAGTCATCATACCTAACATTGCTATCAACTGAAGAAGGGCCGTGTTTCCCAACAGTGCAATACTGATCTGAATCTAGCTCCCAGAGTGCTGGTTTTCCCTGTTGTGGCTGAAAATGGCCCAAGAACCTAACCAAATATAAAATCAAGCAACACAGTTTAATCTTCCACTATAATGCAACTAGGATAAGTATATAACTATATATCACTTCTTATGGAAACAATTATCTGGACGTAATCCCTCCTACTGGAAATAATTCTCTGGCCACTTAGCAAAATCCATTTTTCTTTAAAAAAGAATTTTCTATTTAGGAAATCTAAGTAATATTAATAAATTTATTTCAATCTTATTCCCGATTAAATAGACGAGTGTAAGTGGGTAGAAATAATTTAGGAAGAAAGAGAATTTAGTAAGGATAATTTTCTAAATCTAAGTTTCCTTAACAATAAGGTTATTTAAATTATTGCTTAGAATTTCCAAACGGGTTAATGACAACAAATGACCCTGTTTCTTACAAGTTAATTGCTTTTTGTTTATTGCCATCCAAGTACGTGTTGCTATAATAACGCTGAAAGGATCGAATATACTCCCGTGATTGAGTTGCAGCCTTCCATTGTCCTCTTTTCTCAGAAAATATCTGTATGGAAGAATCAAATACAGGATTATCAGACACATGAAGAACTAAATTCAGACCAAACCTTTGCAAAGAAAGAAGGACAAGCAAACAGACAGAAGGGTAAGTAACAAATAAATCTGGTTTGAATTTTTAAATGAGTTTTGAACTGTCATTCACATGGTGAAAGTTTAGAATATGTCTTGAGTGCACTCTCAGATTTTCATCCACCATCTACCTACGGTAGAGAAGCTAGTTTATAAACTGCCAACTGACAGTAACCATTATCTAATAAAAGAGGCAAGGAAAGAATTAACTAATTAAGAAAGCAAAGTGGCAACAAACATTACTGCATGATTAGTAATTTAGTAAAAGGAAAAGAACAGTTGCACACACACACAAAACACAAAACACGCAAGAAGAAATGATCTTCGAGAAGTTGGAGAAGTTGCATAAAGCAATGATAGTCTTCTTTCTTATCTTGAAATGCTTCTTGCACTTGTGCCATATAATCTCTCGCTTCTTCATACGTTGCCACCATTTCTAGTTCTTTCACTCCTGATCGAGAAAAAGAAACTCAGCCGAGAAAATAATGTTGATAATGGGTTAAGAACTCAATTAAAAAGTTGCAAGGTCAGTTAATTTAAGGAACAATTTAGTTTTTGCTTTTTTAATTTAATTTAGTAGATTCTTTGGTGTTTACAAAATTTTTGTTTAACTTGTCTAAAGTAGAGATAAAGTAAGACTCGCATCTTTATTTTTTAAGTCTATCAGTAAATGTTAGGCACTATAGAAGAGACCTTAATTTTAGTAGACTGATAGCATCATAGTTGCATAGAACTTCCAATACACCTCTATCACGGATACACTGCTGCACCAAGACCGTTCTAGGTGACGGTGCATCAGACATACTCACACCCTCAAGAAACCCCCATTTAGTATTTCTTTACCAAAAAAATTAAAGACAAAAATCAGAAACCATTCCAATAAGCAATTTTCATCATAACCAAACAAAATAACAAACGATCATATCACTCAAACCTTGTATCAAGTATCTGTACTATTCGAACAAATGCATGTGTGTCATAATAAAGTATAATTCATATACTAATATTAAAAGAATACCAGTGAATGAATCTCATTATCCAAGTTGAAATAAATTTCATATACTCCAATATAAGAAATCAGTACAATTCATATACCAGTAGTGACTTGATAGTTTTCCATGCAGATCCCACTGAAGCCAGGGGTTTTTTTCTTGTAGTGTAATTTGTCACAAACTATGAATTTATCTAAAAATTTTATTCATTCAGACTTCAAATATGAATATGATCAATTAAAACCCTAAAAAATAGTAGGATTTGTACCTCTTGGATAATTTGAAGAGCAACTCCTCTGCTTTTCTTCATAATCGGTTTCTTCTTCGTCCCACGGCGGTCGGAGATGAAGTTGGCTAAAGCTACGCACAGCAAAATGGCGGCCACCGAAGCCAACGGCGCGAGGGATGAGCGACTAGTTGGGGAACAAATAGAAGATTAATAGCAAATTAAACACAGCAAAACCAATTTAATAATAGAACCAGAACAAATAGAAGATTAACAGAGAGAAGAGAGGTCTGGAAGATTTAAAAAACAGAGTAGTTAAAAGGAGAATTTCACAAACCAGGAATCAGGAAGAACGACGGCGGCGTTCAGGACGGGGAGGACAGCAACGTTCACGGGACGCGGAGGACAGCGACGCTCACAGGACGGGAGAGTAGGACGCAGACATTCACGGGATGGAGACGACACGACGAGGAGAACACGCCTTGGACCGAGACCGCGAGACGTCCGAGTCTGCGATGGCGTGTGCGAAGGGGATTCTGTGCGACGGCGGTTCTGGCGTGTGCGAGGGACAGAAGAGAGCGAGAGAAGAGACTTAGGGAGTTAGGGTTCCAGTGAGGGGAGGGTGATTTTAGATTTAGGGTTCGAAGGCATGGGTGATGAATGATGAACGATGAACGATGGAGATGGTGAGGGTTGAGCGTCGATTGAGGGAGAGGAAGCGCCGATTGGGGGAGAGGAAGCGATGATTGAGGGAGGAGCGAGAGAGAGGCAGCGTCTTTAGTGTTTAGGGTTTGCGAGAGAGAGAGATCGCTGAGGGAGCACGCCGAGGCAGGGTGCGCCGACGGAGAAGCGCCGATAGAAGGTTGCAAGAGAGGGTGCGAGGGTTGGGAATCCGAGGAGGAGGCTTGCCGTTTAGGTGCGAGAGAGGGTGCGATAGAGGGCTACGAGAGAGGGCTGGGTGTGATGGTTCTCGGCGGTGATGAAGATGAAGGGCTGGGTAGAGGGCGTGCATGGGTTCTCATTAGCAGTGATGAATTGGGACATGGTAGTGATGAAGATGAAGGGGCTGGCAGCTAGTGTCCGAGGCTTGAGCAGTGAAAAGATTGTCACTTCTTTAGGGTTGAAGTGTTTAATTGGGAAAAAATTGAAGTGTGAATAAAAAATTGGTGAAAATTATGTCGCTACGCTTTTTTAGAGTGCCTATAGGAAGACAAATCAGCCACGCTTCAAAATCGTACTTATTTCTCTCTATGGCCACGCTTTTGACGGGTGGCAAAAAAAAGCGTGGCCAAATCAATAATCAGTCGCCACCCTCATAAAAGCGTGCCGATTTCTCTCTATGGCCACGCTTTTGAAGCGTAGCAAAAAAAAGCGTGGCCAAATCACAAATTAGTGGCCACCCTCGCAAAAGCGTGGCCATAGACCACTTTTAGGCACGCTTTAAAAGCGTGGCAAGAAAAAAGTGTGCCGACAGGCCTTTTTTCTTGTAGTGTCTTTTCTTTGTTATAATTTCAATTTATAACAGCCGGCTTGATAGAAATTTCCTGACAGGAGAGGTTCCTACAAATCTTTGTAAGAGATGAGTTTGGATAATGAAAATGGAGTGTTGGAGGAAGAAACAAAGATGTTGGAGTAAGTTCCTGGGATGAAACTCACACAAGAGACCAAGAAACTAAGGCAGGCTTGTTTTAAAGTTAATTACAAAAGGAGAAAACTTTTGGCCTCCAAATCTTATTCATCATCACTTAGCTAAGCAACTTGTCTTGTATATTCATATTCTAAGTAGTAAAAACAGCACTTATTAGATGGTTTAAATACATTATTAGATATTAACATAGTTTAGGAAACTGGATGGTAGATTTGACTGATTAATGTTTATTGTAATGCTTGTATTTTGGAAAATTTAGTAAGGCAAAGTTTTGTATAGGAGTTATTACTTTTGATTTTCAATAATAAAAAAATTATATATTGTATTAATATTTTGTTTATGAGTTATATAATATTTCATTTATGGATTATATTTTTTGCTATTATGAAATTTTAATCACAAAATTATTTATTTAACGCGATAAAAATGACGGTAAAAATTGTTTTTTTAAACGATAAAAAATGTCACTGTCAGGGTAAAACGGCGGTTCAAAAATGCCATTTTAACCAACCAAAACGCTACTGTCAGGGTAAAAATGGCGGTTCAAAAATGCCGTTTTAACCAACCAAAATACCACTTTGTCAGGGTAATAATGGCGGTTCAAACCGCCATTTTAACCTATCTAAAAACTGCCATTGAAATTCTGGAAATAACGGCGGTTTGAACCGCCGTTTTAACCAACCAAAACGTCAATCTGTTAGGGTAATAATGGCGGTTCGAACCGCCGTTTTAACCTATACAAGAACTGCCATTTTAACCCTGGAAATAACGATGGTTTGAACCGCCATTTTAACCTATTCAAAAGCCGCCGTTTTAACCCAGAAAATTGTGGCGGTTTTTAGAAAACCGCCGTAATAACCAGAATGGCGCCCAGAATTACGGCGTTTCTTGGGGGCGCCAATTTTCGGTAATAATGACGGTTATAACCGCTGTAATTACCTTAAAAAAACCGCCATTTTAACCTTTTTTTTGTAGTGACAAAACCAATCGATTAAAAAATAATTAATCGATTAAATTAATATAATTTTTTAACAATTAATTAATTTAAAATAATAAATTATAAATAAATTAACTTTTTAAAAGTAAATTATATATTTAATATATAAATATATTATTTTATTTTATTCCATTTAATTCTTTTTGAATCTTTGAATTTCTAATTTCACGTTACGACGGATCGATTGATTTGGTTTCCAAAATTTTACTAGAAAGTATATCATGCTATTATATTGGTCAATATCGTCTTAAAATATATATTATAGAATTTAATTAACTTACGTATTAAAAATACATTTTAAAAATATAATAATAATTTTATATGTATTTTTTATGTATTTAATATATTAAAAATATAAAAATATTTTTATAATAAATTTTATAAAATATTTTTTTATAATATATTTAATTTATATCTTTAGAGTATATATAAAAGTTAACAAAACCCTATATTATATCATGAATTAATATTACATCGCAGGTTGCAAAATTATCAACTAATTCTACATTATCATGCCACCAAATCATCTGATGTGTTATTTAACATGATATATACATTATTAAAATTTAAAATAGCAAGGATTGTCAAATATGGATTCACCACATAATCAGAATATATATTTCAAAATGTAATTTTAACTTTTTAAAGGATGAGAGTAAATTACATTCATATATAGTTTTAGAGACCAGATTTAAAACTTTTAGTCGTTTTTAGGGTCTTCTTTTTACTCAGATGAGTTTATATATAATCTTTGACATGACAAGAAATGAAACGTTAATATCAGGAAGCATGCATTAATTGGTAAACAGTTTGTGTATCTTTTCTATTCCATCCCGTTTATCATGAACATATAATAAATAATGTAATTTTGATTGAGAGTCCATCTATCTTATCCATGAAATTAATTAGCTTTTGCTTTCTTTTTCGAAAAGACACGATGGCATGCAGGACAAAAGGAGACAGCTATTCAGGGAGGAAGAATTCAAGTCCAAGGGTATCATAAAGCTAATAATAATTAGTCTCAATTATTAAATTGTTTACAATTTTTTAAAAAAACTTTAGTAATACAAATATTTTAAAGAAAACAAAAGTATTTAATCACTAAATCTATTTTCTCAAAAATTATTTTAGAAATAAGATTTTGATAAATTTTTTTATAAATATAATTAAAAATAAAATATTTTTATTCTTAAAATTTAATAATTTTATATTATGTAATTTTTTTTAATTTTTTGTTAATAGCCAAAATTTTGAATAAATGCAAACGATATATCAAATACAAAAGTTCGTTATTTGTTTTTATAATAAAATATATTTCTATTTCATTTATTGTATTTTAAAGTATTTCAAAAATTTTGTTGTTAATAAATTAAAAGATATTTTATCAATAATTTGATAATTCGATAGGGTTTTTTTATGATTTACGACTTGAGTCATCTATACATACATTATCACCAATATTGACCTAATTATATTTATCACAATAATCCACTGTCATCTGTCAACATGTAAGCACTTTATATATCATTAGATAGAAATTAACACTGTTATTGTATTTAATTTTTTAAAATTATATTTAGTATAGAAAGTTGTATAGATCACACATAGTACATTATAAGTTATAAGTTATAAGACATTAAATATATCAAATTCTAAAAATTAAATTAAAATAGAAAAAAGATCTCTTCCTATGAGGCTAACAATTTTTTTCTTTTCAAAGTACTCGTTTTAGAAAAGATGAACTCGAACATTATCCAGAAGATGTTGAGCTTCGTTCAATTTTGGACACAGTAGACAATATAGTCTTGCTTGATTTGGAGACATAATAACTGGAAACAGGTCATATTGTTTGTCTTGTAGGTGGAGGAGGGAGGACCATGTCCATGTTGGAGAGAATCTAGACATAGAGGATAATTAATTTGGCGGTGATCAGTTGAGGGATTTGACAAAAATGGCGTCTAAAAGGTTAGGTCATGAAAAAGATCAGTAAATGGTTGCAAATCAGAGGAATATATTTATAGAAATGGAAAATCTATGCTAATGCTAGAGCATCTTATTGGTATTATAACTTATTGCAATATTAATTTAAATTAATGGTTTAAGATTTTTTTTGAATAATTAATGAATAGGTTAATACTTTTTTAAAATAAAAGAAATTTAGATAACGAGGAGGTAGGAAACCATATACTAGATACTTAGAAAGTTGAAGTAATTTTATTTTATATTAGTATAGAGTTAAACTGGTTAAGATAATCGTGACATAAACTTAGGGTTATTTAAAAAAATAAATAAATTCTATTATGCTATTGCTAATTGGCGAAAACTAGGGACGTGAGCCGGATTGAGTTGGAATCAAGGTTGCGAGAACCGAACCGGTTAATAAACCGGTGAGGTCACTGGTTCAATGATTTACTGATTCGATTGGGGTTCAACCGGAGTTCAACCGGTTTAATAAAATATTAAATAAAATTATTAAAAAACCTGAAAATAATTTTAAATATATAAATTCAATAATTTCTAACTTAATAAAATTTAAAATTTCACATAATAAATTATCAATGACTTAATATTAGAGGTTCACAAACAACTTCAAACATCAACGTTTATAACTAAACAAAAAAATGCAGGTAATGACAAACCCATAATGTTCTACATTCAAAAGAAATAATTACTAGCAAGTTTTCAACTAATTAAAGGTGCAACTCATCAAAAATCATAATTATCATTAAGTGTTTCAATATCTCCATCATAAACAGGTAATCCAAAGCCACCATCATCAGAACTACTATCAAAAGTTGTATTTGAAGAATCTGCTACATTAGATAAAATATTTGAAATGGCTGTTCTGACTAAAGATATTTGAAAAGCCTGTAACATTGATACTGGTTCTCGCTCCCTGTTGACATGATGATTGTTCACAACAAATTCAAGAAAATGATCAACTATATCTCTGACGTTATCCTGCATGCAATTTTTTTTAAAAAAAATAGTAAGTGTTAAAATACCATCATATTCAGTCTTATAATAGACCTTATATTGACATGTACAAACACTGCCAAAAAAAAAAAAACAAAATAAGCTACCAAACTCATTGGTAGTTCAGAGATGAAGGCCATTCTTTACTAAATGCAGGAAGCAGGATTGAATTAGAAGAACTGTGTGCAACATTAATTTAGATGGCCAAAACTACACTGAATTAAACAACAAAAAATTGGAAGATTTGAAAAAGTGCCTAAAATTCCAACTTCTGTAAGTTGTGCTGTGAATTCATTATAACAAATCGTTAATTTCATTGATATCTGTTCTTCTCTTTAATAAAATTCCTTTTCTATCCAAAACGGAAATGTTGCAATCTTATTACAGTAAAGGGACCAGCAGAGAGCAAAATATTGTCATACTTCACTATAAATTCATGAAGCAACCAAACAAACAAATAACCTCAGAAAATGAAAAATCAAAATCAAAATCGAATAAATAAAGTAGCAAACAAATTCATGAACAAATAACCTCAGAATCATGAAGCCAGCAAACAAACAAATAATGAAGCCAGTAAACAAAATCATGAACAAAACATGAAAATCAGAAGGCAGCAACAAAATCAAGCACAGAACATGAAAATCAGAGGGCAGCAAATAAAAAAACAAAATCAAGCACAGAAAATCAAAATTAGAAGGCAACAACTAAATCAAAATCGCAGACAAATAAATCATAAAATCAGAAGGAGGCGAGCTCATAAATCAAAATCAGAAGGCAGCAAATAGATCAAGAACAGAGTATTACCAAGGAGGAGGCGAGTAACGGCGTGGACGCGATGTCGGCGACGACCAAGGAGTAGGCGAGCTCGGCGACGACCAAGGAGGAGGCGAGCTCGGCAACGACGGTGGTGGTTGCGGTGGTTGCTGCTGTGGCTGCTCGATTGGTGGTGGTGGGCTGTGGGTATGCAACTGCGAAGAGGGCTGATGGCTGTGTGTGACTGGATGGTGAACTGTGCTTGGGTGATTTATGGAGCTTGGTGATTTCTGGAAACTGATTAGGGAATTTAGGGCTCGGCCAGAAGCAGGACGGGGTGGTGGTTGTGGCCCTCAATGTTGTCGCTGCTGTGGGTGGCTGTGGGTGGCTCGGTGGTGAACTCCTTGCTTGGGTGATTTCTGGAATTTGGAGCTGTGGGTGGCTATGGTGGCTCGGTGGTGAACTGCTGTGGGTGAAGAATGGTTTATGGATGGAAAGGGGAAATTACCACTGGAAACTGATTGTGATTATTAGGGATTTAGGGTTACGCATTTTGCTTTTGCCGTTTTCTCTTTTTTTTTTTTAAATAGGCCAAAACGACGTCCTTTAGCCTTTCTGATTTCAAACCAAAAAACCGTAAAAAAACGGACGGTTCTCCCAGTTCATCGGTTAACCATCGGTTCGACCGGTTCTTCTACCGGTTTTTTGTCAGACGGTTTTTAACGTTACTCGGACCGGTTAGGTGACCGGTTCCCAGTTTTTCCGGTTGAACCGACCGGTCCGGTTCGATTTTCAGAACCATGGGTGGAATATCGAACTCAGTCCAGTTTTTTTATTCTACTAACTTATAGGACCTAAACCTATCTTCGATCCACATGATATTTGCATAAGGTATATGAGTTTGGATGCTTTATATAAAAGTAATAAAATTTAAAACTATCAAATAAAATTCAAAAGATATTATATTGGTGTATGTCCAAGATTTTATAGAAGTGTGGACTAAATCCTTAAAATGTCTCCTAGATTCAGTCCGTGCACTAATATTGTTCTTCAATTTTCAATTTTACTAAATGGACCTTTCAATTTGAGCTCCCGACTGCATATAGATCCCTCAATTTATTTCCGGCTTGAGTCATCAAGCGGAGCGCTAATCTGACACTGCCACTACCACCTAGGACAACTTATGCGAAGTCGTTTTTCTTATAGGCACAAAATGAAAAAGAAACGACGTCGTATTGTTGTGCAGGGATATTGAAAGATTTCTTGGACAAGGGTGATCATCCACAACTCTTTCTTCTTTTTTTCTTAAACTGTTTCGTCTTTTCCTTCTCCAGAAATGTCATGAGAGAGTAGGGCACCTTTCGTTTAACGATTTTCTAAGTTTGTTATTACGAGAAGGAGGGACGCCAACCATAGAAAGTTGCTGAAGTAGAGGGTACCACCACCGTGTGTATGAACGAGGTTAGCAATATTTTCATTGTTTAAATTTTTTTAGGTACTCATTGATCATTCTTCATTTGAGTTATTTTTTGAAGTGATTTCATTTGCATTTGCTATTTTTTTAGATTATTATGCTGTTTGATTTTTTGTGGTTACTATATTAAGGTAAGGTTTTGTTTACTCTATTTTTTGATGTATGTAACATAGACTTTTTTCATTAATGTTACTCATGTAGAGTTGTGATACATTGTTAGTTCTTATGTGTTTAATTTGTTTATTTGTATATGCTGCATATGGATGAAGTTTTGAATATTATCACTACACCATATCCAGCAGATAGCAGCGGTTATGTACAGGATTAGCAGCGGTTTTTAATCGCTGCCAAACGAATAACAGCGGTTGATAAATCTGCTGAAAGATAGTGTGCGGCTAAACCCTTAGCAGCGGTTATTGGTAACCGCTGGTACAACCGTTGCTAAATAGTATTTTGCAGCAGCATTCTTTTGCAGCGGTTTTATCCGCTACTAAATCGTGAAAATATGATTTAAGGGACAACCGCTGCAAAATGTCATATGAATATAGCAGCGGATTTAAAACCGCTGCCAAATGTCGAGTAACACTTAAAAAAAAAAACAGAATTTATAATAAAATATGACAACTCTTTTATTCTTTATATGTTCATCCACTCAATTGCGTTAATTTATTAAAATAACCAACAGCCAATCCAAAAATAACACACGAAACAAAACATAATTAATTTTGCAAAAGTGAATCATTATAATGATAATTTGCATCCGGTGCATCCATTACTGTAAACTACAAATAAAGTCAACAAAATAAAAAATTACAAATAAATATCTCAAAAGTCATTATAAAAGTAAACAATAAAAGAGTATTCCGATTCCAATACTGATAAGTCAAATCATTAGTGCCCACACATCATCTTGCATGAGATGAGGTTGGTGCACTTCTCAAAGAATCCAAATCCGCAACTATTTCAGGTGGCAAATTACCTCCTTGTTGTTGGATTACGTATGTCAACAAATTTTCCATTGTCTGTATTTTTGCCTTCCCTTCAGCTGTCTCTGTCTCCATTCTCTGTCTCTTTGCCTTTTTTTCTGCTGCTGTTGCCTTGAGTTCTGCTGCCTCCGCCTTGAGTTTCACAATCTCCATTTGATACTCCTCAATATGTACACCATAGTCCGACTGCTCTGGAATGTTACGAAAACACCGACTCGGACATGCACCAATACCAAGTCCACAAACTCTTCCTGGGTGCTCCTTTCCAAGCACTTGTGCAAGGAAATCATTCTGTGAAAAAGAGCTAATGCAAAAGATGAAAATATGTTACATAGGAGAAATCATCATCAAACTAATCATGAATTGCAGAAAGATATAAACAATATAAATTAATTACATAAGAGTGAAAAAGGAACAATGATGGAAAATTTATTCACCTTAAGTGACTGGGCAGAGATTATAGAACCAAAAATCACGATTTCAGAACAAAAAAAGAAAGATCTAACAATCACCATTCTCGAGTGCTCTAAATTGAACGTGTATGCTTAAATTGCCAAAGGGTAAGTTTCACTTGGAAACTGAAGAACACCCAAACGAAGAAATCTTCAATAACAGGTTAAATCCAAATTCACAATCCCTTTAAATTTAAGCAGCAAGCAACTTGAGAACTAAAGCAAGCTTAACAAGGTTCAGCAATGAGCTAAAGCAGTAATTTTTAGAAAGATTTACTAAGATAAATCAACAAATCATACCATGAATCAATCCAAAATAAAAAAAAAACTATAATACACAACAGGAGCAGATTTAACTAATGATCTAAAATTTAAAATTTATTCTCAAATTCAAGCTACAACAAATTTATTCACATTTGATTAATCATATAAAAAATAAAATTAAAAAAATTAAAAAATTAAAAAAACAAGAAGAACAGAAGATAGGAAGTATGAAGAATAGAAGGCCAGAACAAAAAATGAAAAGTTGAAAACAATGCCAGAAAGTAGAAACCCAGAAACTTACCCGCGACGTGAGTGAGCAGCGACGGTGAGTGAGCAGCGACGGTGCGTGGCCCCCAACAGTGAGTGGCCGTGACGGTGAGTGGCCTGCGACGGTGAGTTCCTGCGATGTTGAGTGACCCGCGACGGTGACTGGCCCTATCGCTAGCGTCGGTTTGGATTCAGGGAGGTTGTCCTTCGACGGGGAGTGGGAGTGACGGAGTGTTCTTAGCTTCTTGCTTCTTGGATTAGCAAATTAGGGATTAGGGATTAGGGATTTTGTTTTCTATGTGAGAGTGAGACAGATGGGAGAGAGGGTCGGGTGTTTTGGGGGGTGGGGTTTTCAATTTTTTTCTTTTTAGAGAATCGGTCTTTTGATAAATCTGACCGGTTTAGGCGGTTCACCTAATTATCTTATATTATTGGTGTATAATATAATCATCTTAAATTAATTTTTATGATGAAACGGTTTGAAAAAATTTTGATGAATTTCCTAAATTTTTTGGACATTATTTTATATTTACTAACTATTTTACATCTTTTTGATACACATTTCAGACTATTTTTTTATCATTATTGACTTATAAACATAAGGTGCGTAATTATTTGTGTTCTTGTTGTATTATTTGGAGTATTTTAGAGTTATTACTTCCCTTTTTTTGTCGTAATACTATTCTCGATGTGTGTTTTAATTATTTATTTTTATGAAATGGTCATTTATTAATGAATATCGATATTATTTGACATATTGAATTATTATAAAAATTGTAAGACTTAATTAAAATAGTTTGGCTCAACTTTTTTAGGTCTTTGATGTGTTCCTCCGTTGAGTACTAATTAGTAGTCATTATATTGATGATTTGTAATTTATTCCAGGAAAAATTTATGGTTTGTTTACATCAGTTTCTATCACCCTAATATTAGTACCAAACTAGTGTATATTCCCGTACGGGATAATTAATAAAAAAATAAAAAAATTTTATTAAAAAAGTTTAAACACAAAAT
Organism: Arachis stenosperma; assembly: GCF_014773155.1. NCBI lineage: Eukaryota > Viridiplantae > Streptophyta > Magnoliopsida > Fabales > Fabaceae > Arachis > Arachis stenosperma. The sequence continues at coordinate 24,933,144 of NC_080386.1, read as the reverse complement.
ATTATTATAATTAATATTATAAAAATCTCCAAATACATTCAAAGTAACAATATATGAATATTTCGTAATTTATCTGCTAAATGCGGTAGTATTGGACAAAATAAAATCATATTTTTATAATTATATTTAAAGATAACTAAAAAATTAAAAATAAATACACAACACAAACTAGAGCATCAATGGTAAAATATAAAAGTTACTTAAATTAAAAAAGAACATGCATGTGATGAATTATAAAAAAGTTATATATAAAAAGTAAAAATAAATTATCAAGTAAAAAAATAAAATAAAGAGAAAAATTAAGATAAGTCAAATAAGGTAAAATAAATATTGTGTGAATTAAATAAAAAAAGTATTGTAATAGAAGATTAATATAACTAATGAATATAACACAAAAAGGAGAAAAATTTACATACGATCTCATTGAAAAAATTTCAAGAAAATTTTTTCCAAGAACAAACTAGTATTCAACTTTTATTAAAATATTTTAAAAATGTATTTAACATAAATAGTTCTATTAATAAACTTTTTGAAAGAGACCATCGATTTATGTACGCACTAACTTCTACTATGTATGCCAACACAGAATGAGTGATATGATAATAGTGTGTCATTTTTATTTCAGTAATTTGCCCTTTTATTTGTTTTATGCTTAAAATATTAAAAAGATTCTAAAATAATACTCCAAAATAGGGAGTACTTTCGAACTTAGTTAAAATTAAGGTGAGTACCTTAATTGGTTGTTGACATGGCCAGATCTTCAAAATAGTTGTCCCTGATGATGTCGTCGACTTGCAATTTCTCTTGAGGCTTATTTTTTTCTTTTATTTTGAATTTATCCATCTTAAGTCACCAAAAACAAATTATTAACAAATATATGAAATTATATATTATCCAAATAATTAGGTTTAAAATTTTAAAAATTTAAATTATATTTATTTAAATTTTAAACATTTAAATTATAATTATTTAAATTTTACATAGCTTGAGTAAAATATGTTATTATTAATAAAAATCTGAGAGACTAATTTAAATAAATATATATATAAATATACGTATTAGCAATTTAAAAATTTATTTAAATATATGTACTAAACATTCGAATGACTTACTTAAAGTAAAAAATTAAAGTTTAACTAGAATATAAATTCCATTTAATTCAAATTATATTGTATTAGACTTGAATAATTTGAAAAATAAATTTAAAATTGCACGGTACAAATTAATCATTTGCATAAAATTAAATTAGGTGGAAAAGTTTAAACCAAATTAATATTATCCAAATCGTTTAAAATTATATCATTTTTACATTTTGAATAAGTTCAAAATGTACTACAAAATATATTCAAATTGGCGTATATTTCATCGTCGTCGTATACTTGTAATTATGTGCATTTTTTGGTGTATAATAGATATGGACAAAACTTGAATTCTTAAGCCACGAGATAGCATAGAATATAGACGAGGACTTAATAAGTTTCTAGACATTGCATTTGCGAATGCATCGTTGGATAACATGATAAAGTGTCCATGCCCTCAATGTGGGTTTCAATTTATGCAAACAAGAGATGATGCGTACGACCACCTGTTGATAAGAAGGCAATAATGTTTATACAAAAAAATTCAAGTTAAAAAAAATATTACAGTGGTTAGAAAAAAACCGCTGCAAAACGAGTGTCAATGTATTCAATAACTTGCATTTAGCAGGGGTTACAGAAAAACCGCTGCAACATGAGATTATTTAGCAGTGTCCCCTGAAACCGTCATAAGAACCGCTGTAAAATAGGTACATTTTGCAGCGGTTACCGAAAAACCACTGCAAAATAAGCTCATTTGGTAGCATCCCCTTAAATCGCTACAATAACCGCTGGCAGATTCTATTTAATAGCGGTTCAATAAAATCGCTGTTAAGTAACCGCCGCAATCTGCCGGTTTTCTTGTAGTGTATGTTTTATCATGGAAGATTTTTTGAAAAGGGTGTTGACGAAAAGGTGGGTTACTATCCTAATAATAGAAGCTGCTTGGTTGATCTTGAGGTGGATAGCTTTAAGGAGTTAGGTTATGATAGAATGAAGGAAGTTTGATGGCTTATACTTGGGAAGAGCATGGAGGTGGGTTTAAGAAAGTTAAACACTGATGCAAAGTTAAGAGAGATGTGTTAGATGGGTTCATAAAATAAGGATCTTATTGATATTTTTATTGAACATAAAGTTTCGTCACCTGAACTTCTACAAGGAAAGGAGGTTATGATCTATGTTGATGATGAAGTAAGGATTTTTAAAGAGCAAGCAAAGAAAAATGCCACATCCATTTCATACCATTGTGCTAATCCCAATGCTGATAATACTCCCACTATTAATATTAGTGGACCAAGTGACCAAGTACCTAAAGCCTTAGTTACGGTGCCTAAGGAACAACCATTAAAAAAGAAGACTAAGACAGTCCCCAAACCAACTCAAACCAAAATGAGCAGGAGGTATTGCTTGAGGTCTGCTATTGTGGTAGGTTACACAAAGGGTTAGAAAGGCCACAGGATAGTAAGATACCTGAAATATTGTTGTCTTCTGATGATGACTCCTTAAATTCTAATGAGAGTGCAGAAGATGAGCCCTATAAACTAGTTAGAAAAGACAAATCGTCTGATTCATGTGTTAGGGACCCTATTCCTTCATGTAAGAAAAAAGATGAACAGAAAATACAAATAAGAGTGCTAAAAAGGGTAATGGTAAGGGAAGGAGAATGAGAAGATATTTGTAGAGGATGTTCTTGATTCTAAAATAGATCTTAGACTCATGGAAGGTGGCAAGCCTGAAAATTATGATGCCTATGATCCTTGGACTAATACTGATGGTGCCAACTCCTAGCATTTGTTGGAGATGAAGACTCCACCAAACTCTGAAGACGAGCTAGAGGAAGAAGATGAATCTAATGAAGTGTTTCCAGTTTTTAGGTAGGGTGCTAAGTTTAGTCAGTTATATTTAGAGGTTGAAATGAAGTTTAATACTAAGTGAAATTTCAAAGAGGCTGTTAGGGAGTATACCATCTAAGAAGAAAGGCATATTCGATACAAGAAGAATGATAGAAAGAGGTTAAAGGCAGTATGCAAAGTGAAAAAATACAGCTGGGTTATTTTTGCTTCCAAGGACCATGAGAATACTTGCTAGCAAGTGAAGACGTTCATAAATGATCATACCTGTCCAAGAGAGAATAAGAACATGGCAGCCAACAGAAACTAGGTTGGTAGTAAATTGGTTAGGAAAGTGAGGAAGTATCCTGATGAGCGGATAATTTGTACGCTTTTTGGCATTGTTTTTAGTATGTTTTTAGTATGATCTAGTTAGTTTTCAGTATATTTTTATTAGTTTTTAGTTAAAATTCACTTTTCTGGACTTTACTATGAGTTTGCGTGTTTTTCTGTGATTTCAGGTATTTTCTGGCTGAAATTGAGGGACCTGAGCAAAAATCTGATTCAGAGACTGAAAAGGACTGCAGATGCTGTTGGATTCTGACCTCCCTGTACTCGAAGTGGATTTTCTGGAGCTACAGAAGCCCAATTAGCGCGCTCTCAACGGCGTTGGAAAGTAGACATCCTGGGCTTTCCAGCAATATATGATAGTTCATACTTTGCTCAAGATTTGATGGCCCAAACCGGCGTTCAAAGTCACCTTCAGAAATTCCAGCGTTAAACGCCGGAACTGGCACCAAAGTGGGAGTTAAACGCCCAAACTGGCACAAAAGCTGGCGTTTAACTCCAAGGAGAGTCTCTACACGAAAATGCTTCATTGCTCAGCCCAAGCACACACCAAGTGGGCCCGGAAGTGGATTTTTATGTCATTTACTCATCCTTGTAAACCTTAGGCTACTAGTTTTCTATAAGTAGGACCTTTTACTATTGTGTTATGATCTTTTGATCATGTTTTTATGATTGAACCCTCTTTAGGAGGCTGGCCATTCGGTCATGCCTAGACCTTGTTCTTATGTATTTTCAACGGTGGAGTTTCTACACACCATAGATTAAGGTGTGGAGCTCTGCTGTACCTCGAAGTATTAATGCAATTACTATTGTTCTTCTATTCAATTCCGCTTGTTCTTGTTCTAAGATATCACTTGTTCTTCAACTTGATGAATGTGATGATCCGTGACACTCATCATCATTCTCACCTATGAACGTGTGCCTGACAACCACCTCCGTTCTACCTTAGATTGGGTGAATATCTCTTGGATTCCTGATACACGATGCATGGTTGATCGCCTGACAACCGAGTGCTCGCCTGACAACCGAGCCAACCATTTTGTGAGATCAGAGTCTTCGTGGTATAGGCAAGAACTGATGGCGGCATTCAAGAGAATCCGGAAGGTCTAACCTTGTCTGTGGTATTCTGAGTAGGATTCAATGATTGAATAACTGTGACGTGCTTCAAACTCCTGAGGGCGGGGCGTTAGTGACAGACGCAAAAGAATCACTGGATTCTATTCCGGCCTGATCGAGAACCGACAGATGGATAGCCGTGCCGTGACAGGGTGCGTTGAACATTTCCACTGAGAGGATGGGAGGTAGCCACTGACAACGGTGAAACCCTTGCATAAACTTGCCATGGAAAGGAGTAAAAAGGATTGGATGAAGACAGTAGGAAAGCAGAGAGACGGAAGGGACACAGCATCTTCATGCGCTTATCTGAAATTCCCACCAATGAATTACATAAGTATCTCTATCTTTATCTTTATGTTTTATTCATCATCTATACCCATTTGAGTCTGCCTGACTAAGATTTACAAGATGACCATAGCTTGCTTCATACCAACAATCTCCGTGGGATCGACCCTTACTCGCGTAAGGTTTATTACTTGGACGACCCAGTGCACTTGCTGGTTAGTTGTGCGAAGTTGTGTTTATGCCATGGTATTGAACACCAAGTTTTTGGGGTTCATTACCGGGGATTACGAGAGTTGTGAAAAGTACTGTTCACAATTTCGCGCACCATGTTTTTGGCGCCGTTGCCGGGGATTGTTTCATGTATGGACAACTGACGGTTCATCTTGTTGCTTAGATTAGGTATTTTTCAGAATTCTTAAGAATGAGTTCTAGAGTTTCATGATGACCTGTTGAAATCTGGCTGGCTGAGAAGCCATGTCTAATCTTATTGGACCGAGGTTTCAACTGATCATCACAAGAGCTTATTGATCTCTATCAATCTTGCTATTGGAGCAATGATCTGCTAAGGCTTGGCTGGCCATTGGCCATGTCTAGTATTTTGGACCGAAGCTTTCTTTGAAAGCTTGGCTGGCTGTGAAGCCATGTCTAATTCCTGGACCGGAGTCTTAGACTAGCATTGCAATGATTCTTGGAATCCAAATTAAGAATTCTGAAACCTTTATTTTCTATTTCCATATAATTTTCGAAAAATCCAAAAAAATTTTCAAAATCATAAAAACCAAAAATATTTTATGTTTCTTGTTTAAGTCTAGTGTCTAATTTTAAGTTTGGTGTCTTGCATGCATTGTTTATTTGATCTTGGTTCTATTTTCAAGTCAATAGTACAGGGAACTGAAGATTCAGAATATGCAGCAGAGGAATTACACAGAAAAAGCTGGGCGTTCAAAACGCCCAGTGAAGAAGGACAGACTGGCGTTTAAACGCCAGCCAGGGTGCCTGGTTGGGCGTTTAACGCCCAAAAAGGTAGTGCATTGGGCGTTAAACGCCAGAATGTGCACCATTCTGGGCGTTTAACGCCAGGATGGCACAAGGGGGAGGATTTTGTTTTCAAATCAATTTTTTTCAAGTTTTCAAAGTTTTTCAAAATCAAATCTTTTTCAAATCATATCTTTTCAATCAAATGTTTTCAAAATCAATTTCTTTCCTTTTTCAAAGATACTTGCTAACAATTAATGATTTGATTGAACATTTCAAGTATGTTGCCTTTTCTGTTGAGAAAGGTTTAATGTTTGAATCATATCTTTTCTTGTTAGGCAAGTCATTAATTTTTAAAATCAAATCTTTTTAAAACTATTTTCAAATCATATCATTTCAATCATATCTTCTTAAACCATAACTTTTCAATCATATCTTTTTAACCACATCTTTTTCAAAATAATCCTCAATCATATCTTTTTGATTTCTAATTTCAAAGTCTTTTTCAAAAATTACTTGATTTCTTTCCCACTCTTGATTTTCGAAAATCAATTAAAGTTTTTCAAATTTTTTTTTTAAAAAAAAAATCTTTTTAACTTAATTTTCAAAAAAGCTCTTCCCCTCTTCTCACATCCTTCTATTTATGGAGTATCACTCCTCCTCAATGCACAATTCGAACTCTATCTCACTAAGTTCGAATTCTTCTACCTCTTTCTTCTATTTTTCCTTTCCTCTGACACCTCAAGGAATCTCTATACTGTGACATAGAGGATTCCACATTTTCTTGTTCTCTTCTCTTTCATATGAGCAGGAACAAAGACAAAAGCATTCTTGTTGAAGCTGACCCTGAACCTGAAAGGACCTTGAAGCGAAAGCTAAGAGAAGCTAAGGCACAACTCTCTGTAGAGGACCTAACAGAAATCTTCAAAGAAGAAGACATGGCAGCCGAAAACAACAACAATGCAAACAATGCAAGGAAGGTGCTGGGTGACTTTACTGCACCTACTCCCGACTTCTATGGGAGAAGCATCTCTATCCCTGCCATTGGAGCAAACAACTTTGAGCTTAAGCCTCAATTAGTTTCTCTAATGCAACAGAATTGCAAGTTCCATGGACTTCCATTGGAAGATCCTCATCAGTTTTTGGCTGAGTTCTTGCAAATCTGTGACACTGTCAAGACTAATGGGGTTGACCCTGAGGTCTACAGACTTATGCTATTCCCTTTTGCTGTAAGAGACAGAGCTAGGACATGGTTGGACTCACAACCTAAAGAAAGCCTGGACTCATGGGAAAAGCTAGTCAATGCCTTTTTGGCAAAGTTCTTTCCACCTCAAAAATTGAGTAAGCTTAGAGTGGAACTCCAAACCTTCAGACAGAAGGATGGAGAATCCCTCTATGAAGCTTGGGAAAGATACAAACAATTGATCAGAAAATGTCCTTCTGACATGCTTTCTGAATGGAGCATCATAGGTATTTTCTATGATGGTCTCTCTGAACTGTCCAAGATGTCTTTGGATAGCTCTGCTGGAGGATCTCTTCATTTGAAAAAGACGCCTACAGAAGCTCAAGAGCTGATTGAAATGGTTGCAAATAACCAATTCATGTACACTTCTGAAAGGAATCCTGTAAACAATGGGACTAATCAGAAGAAAGGAGTTCTTGAGATTGATACTCTGAATGCCATTCTGGCTCAGAACAAGATATTGACTCAACAAGTCAATTTGATTTCTCAAAGTCTGTCTGGAATGCAAAACGCACCAAGCAGTACTAAGGATGCTTCATCTGAAGAAGAAGCTTATGATCCTGAGAACCCTTCAATGGAAGAGGTGAATTACATGGGAGAACCCTATGGAAACACCTATAATTCTTCATGGAGAAATCACCCAAATCTCTCATGGAAGGATCAACAGAGACCTCAACAAGGTTTCAACAACAATAATGGTGGAAGAAACAGGTTTAGCAATGGCAAGCCTTTTCCATCATCTTCTCAGCAACAGACAGAGAATTCTAAGCAGAACAACTCTGACTTAGCAACCATGGTCTCTGATCTAATCAAAACCACTCAAAGTTTCATGACTGAAACAAGGTCCTCCATTAGGAATTTGGAGGCACAAGTGGGACAGCTGAGCAAGAAAATTACTGAACTCTCCCTAGTACTCTTCCAAGCAATACAGAAGAAAATCCAAAAGGAGAGTGCAAGGCCATCAACATGGCCGAATTTGGAGAGGAAGGAGAGGAGGTGAACGCCACTGAGGAAGACCTCAATGGGCGTGCACTAGCCTCCAATGAGTTCCCTAATGAGGAACCATGGGAATCTGAGGCTCAAAATGAGACCATAGAGATTCCATTGGACTTACTTCTTCCTTTCATGAGCTCTGATGAGTATTCCTCCTCTGAAGAGGATGAGTATGTCACTGAAGAGCAAGTTGCTAAATACCTTGGAGCAATCATGAAGCTAAATGACAAGTTATTTGAAAATGAGACTTGGGAGGACGAACCTCCTTTGCTCACTAAAGAACTGGATGACTTGTCTAGGCAGAAATTACCTCAAAAGAGACAAGACCCTGGGAAGTTTTCACTACCTTGTACCATAGGCACCATGACCTTCAAGAAGGCTCTGTGTGACTTAGGGTCAAGTGTAAACCTCATGCCTCTCTCGGTAATGGAGAAGCTAGGGATCTTTGAGGTGCAAGCTGCAAGAATCTCACTAGAGATGGCAGACAATTCAAGAAAACAAGCTTATGGACTTGTAGAGGATGTTCTGGTAAAGATTGAAGACCATTACATCCCTGCTGATTTCATAATCCTAGAGACTGGGAAGTGCATGGATAAATCTATCATCCTTGGCAGACCCTTCCTAGCCACAGCAAAGGCTGTGATTGATGTTGATGGAGGTGAACTGATCATTCAAGTGAATGAAGAATCCTTTGTGTTTAAGGCTCAAGGATATCCCTCTGTCACCATGGAGAGGAAGCATGAAGAGCTTCTCTCAAATCAGAGTCAAACAGAGCCCCCACAGTCAAGCTCTAAGTTTGGTGTTGAACCCCACCATTCAAACTCTAAGTTTGGTGTTGGGAGGTTCCAACATTGCTCTGAGAAAATGTGAGGCTCCATGAGAGCCCTCTGTCAAGCTACTGACATTAAAGAAGCGCTTGTTGGGAGGCAACCCAATGTTATATTTTACATATTTTCCTTTGTTATTTTATTTTATTTTGTAGGTTGATGATCATGAGAAGTCACAAAATCAACTGAAAAAGCAAAAATAGAATGAAAAACAGGAAGAAAAACAGCACACCCTGGAGAAAGAACCTACTGGCGTTTAAACGCCAGTAAGGCTAGCAGGTGGGCGTTTAACGCCCAGTCTGGCACCATTCTGGGCGTTTAACGCCAGAAAGGGGCACCAGACTGGCGTTAAACGCCAGGAAAGGGCAAGAACCTTGCGTTAAACGCCAGAAATGGGCACCAGCCCGGCGTTTAACGCCAGAATTGGCTCAAAACGCATTTTTGCATGATATTTGGTGCAGGGATGACTTTTTCTTGACACCTCAGGATCTGTGGACCCCACAGGATCCCCACCAACCCCACCACCCTCTCTTTTCTTCACCCATTCACCAATCACCTCAATACCTCTTCCCCAAAAACCCTTCACCTATCAAATCCCATCTTTCTCTTCACCACTCACATCCATCCTTCATAAAACCCCACCTACCTCACCTTCAAATTCAAACCACTTTCCCTCCCAAACCCACCCATACATGACCGAACCATGAGCCCCCTCCCCTATATAAACCCTTCTTCATCCTTCATTTTCACACAACCTAAACAACACTTCTCCCCCTCTTTGGCCGAACATAAAGCCATTCCCTTCTTCCTCATTTCTTCTTCTTCTACTCTCTTCTTTCTTCTTTTGCTCGAGGACGAGCAAACCTTTTAAGTTTGGTGTGGTAAAAGCATTGCTTTTTGTTTTTCCATAACCATTTATGGCATCCAAGGCCGGAAAAACCTCTAGAAAGAGGAAAGGGAAGGCAAAAGCTTCTACCTCCGAGTCATGGGAGATGGAGAGATTCATCTCAAGGGTGCATCAAGACCACTTCTATGAAATTGTGGCCTTGAAGAAGGTGATCCCCGAGGTCCCTTTTTCACTCAAAAAGAGTGAATATCCGGAGATCCGACATGAGATCCGAAGAAGAGGTTGGGAAGTTCTTACCAACCCCATTCAACAAGTCGGAATCTTAATGGTTCAAAAGTTCTATGCCAATGCATGGATCACCAAGAACCATGATCAAAGTGTGAACCCGGATCCAAAGAATTGGCTTACTATAGTTCGGGGAAAATACTTGGATTTTAGTCCGGAAAATGTAAGGTTGGCATTCAACTTGCCTATGATGCAAGGAGATGAACATCCTTACACTAGAAGGGTCAACTTTGATCAAAGGTTGGACCAAGTCCTCACTGACATTTGTGAAGAGGGCGCCCAATGGAAGAGAGATTCAAGAGGGAAGCCGGTTCAACTAAGAAGGCATGACCTCAAGCCCGTGGCTAGAGGATGGTTGGAGTTTATCCAACGCTCAATCATTCCCACTAGCAACCGGTCCGAAGTTACTCTAGACCGGGCCATCATGATTCATAGCATCATGATTGGAGAAGAAGTGGAAGTTCATGAGGTTATAGCCCAAGAACTCTATAAGGTGGCGGACAAGTCCTCCACCTTGGCAAGGTTAGCCTTTCCTCACCTCATTTGTCACCTCTGTTATTCAGTTGGAGTTGACATAGAAGGAGACACCCCCATTGATGAGGATAAGCCCATCACTAAGAAAAGGATGGAGCAAACAAGAGACCCCTCTCATCATGAGATCCCTGAGATGCCTCAAGGGATGCACTTTCCTCCACAAGACTATTGGGAGCAACTGAACACCTCCCTAGGAGAATTGAGTTCCAACATGGGACAACTAAGGGTGGAGCACCAAGAACACTCCATTCTCCTCCATGAAATTAGAGAAGATCAAAGAATCATGAGAGAGGAGCAACAAAGACAAGAAAGAGACATTGAAGAGCTCAAGCACTCCATAAGACCTTCAAGAGGAAGAACAAGCCGCCATCACTAAGGTGGACCCGTTCTTTAATCTCCTTGTTCTTTATTTTCTTGTTTTTCGAAAATTTATGCTTTATGTTTGTCCATGTTTATGTCTTATGATCATTAGTGTCTTAGTGTCTATGCCTTAAAGTTATGAATGTCCTATGAATCCATCACCTTTCTTAAATGAAAAATGTTTTAATCACAAAAGAACAAGAAGTACAGGATTTCGAATTCATCTTTAAAACTAGCTTAATTAGTTTGATGTGGTGGCAATACTTTTTGTTTTCTGAATGTATGCTTGAACAGTGCATATGTCTTTTGAATTTGTGGTTCATGAATGTTGGCTCTTGAAAGAATGATGAAAAAGGAGACATGTTACTGAGGATCTGAAAAATCATAAAAATGATTCTTGAAGCAAGAAAAAGCAGTGAATACAAAAAAAAAAGAGAAGGAAAAAACGAAAAAGAAAAAAAAAGGGAGAAAGAAAAAGAAAAGAAAAAGAAAGAAATAAAGTTGTGATCCAAGGCAAAAAGAGTGTGCTTAAGAACCCTGGACACCTCTAATTGGGGACTTTAGCAAAGCTGAGTCACAATCTGAAAAGGTTCACCCAATTATGTGTCTGTGGCATGTATGTATCCGGTGGTAATATTGGAAGACAGAGTGCTTTGGGCCACGGCCAAGACTCAATAAGTAGCTGTGTTCAAGAATCATCATACTTAACTAGGAGAATCAATAACACTATCTGGATTCTGAGTTCCTAAAGAAGCCAATCATTCTGAATTTCAAAGGATAAAGTGAGATGCCAAAACTGTTCGGGGGCAAAAAGCTACTAGTCTCGCTCATCTAATTTGGAGCTAAGTTTCATTGATAATTTGAAGTCTATAGTATATTCTCTTCTTTTTATCTTATTTGATTTTCAGTTGCTTGGGGACAAGCAACAATTTAAGTTTGGTGTTGTGATGAGCGGATAATTTGTACGCTTTTTGGCATTGTTTTTAGTATGTTTTTAGTATGATCTAGTTAGTTTTCAGTATATTTTTATTAGTTTTTAGTTAAAATTCACTTTTCTAGACTTTACTATGAGTTTGCGTGTTTTTCTGTGATTTTAGGTATTTTCTGGCTGAAATTGAGGGACCTGAGCAAAAATCTGATTCAGAGACTGAAAAGGACTGCAGATGCTGTTGGATTCTGACCTCTCTGCACTCGAAGTGGATTTTCTGGAGCTACAGAAGCCCAATTAGCGCGCTCTTAACGGCGTTGGAAAGTAGACATCCTGGGCTTTCCAGCAATATATGATAGTCCATACGTTTCCCAAGATTTGATGGCCCAAACCGGCGTTCAAAGTCACCTTCAGAAATTCCAGCGTTAAACGCCGGAACTGGCACCAAAGTGGGAGTTAAACGCCCAAACTGGCACAAAAGCTGGCGTTTAACTCCAAGGAGAGTCTCTACACGAAAATGCTTCATTGCTCAGCCCAAGCACACACCAAGTGGGCCCGGAAGTGGATTTTTATGTCATTTACTCATCCTTGTAAACCTTAGGCTACTAGTTTTCTATAAGTAGGACCTTTTACTATTGTGTTATGATCTTTTGATCATGTTTTTATGATTGAACCCTCTTTGGGAGGCTGGCCATTCGGTCATGCCTAGACCTTGTTCTTATGTATTTTCAACGGTGGAGTTTCTACACACCATAGATTAAGGTGTGGAGCTCTGCTGTACCTCGAAGTATTAATGCAATTACTATTGTTCTTCTATTCAATTCCGCTTGTTCTTGTTCTAAGATATCACTTGTTCTTCAACTTGATGAATGTGATGATCCGTGACACTCATCATCATTCTCACCTATGAGCGTGTGCCTGACAACCACCTCCGTTCTACCTTAGATTGGGTGAATATCTCTTGGATTCCTGATACACGATGCATGGTTGATCGCCTGACAACCGAGTGCTCGCCTGACAACCGAGCCAACCATTCCGTGAGATCAGAGTCTTCGTGGTATAGGCAAGAACTGATGGCGGCATTCAAGAGAATCCGGAAGGTCTAACCTTGTCTGTGGTATTCTGAGTAGGATTCAATGATTGAATGACTGTGACGTGCTTCAAACTCCTGAGGGTGGGGCGTTAGTGACAGACGCAAAAGAATCACTGGATTCTATTCCGGCCTGATCGAGAACCGACAGATGGATAGCCGTGTCGTGACAGGGTGCGTTGAACATTTCCACTGAGAGGATGGGAGGTAGCCACTGACAACGGTGAAACCCTTGCATAAGCTTGCCATGGAAAGGAGTAAGAAGGATTGGATGAAGACAGTAGGAAAGCAGAGAGACGGAAGGGACACAGCATCTTCATGCGCTTATCTGAAATTCCCACCAATGAATTACATAAGTATCTCTATCTTTATCTTTATGTTTTATTCATCATCTATACCCATTTGAGTCTGCCTGACTAAGATTTACAAGATGACCATAGCTTGCTTCATACCAACAATCTCCGTGGGATCGACCCTTACTCGCGTAAGGTTTATTACTTGGACGACCCAGTGCACTTGCTGGTTAGTTGTGCGAAGTTGTGTTTATGCCATGGTATTGAACACCAAGTTTTTGGGGTTCATTACCAGGGATTATGAGAGTTGTGAAAAGTACTGTTCACAATTTCGCGCACCATATCCCAATTTTAGACATTGTGATACTAATATGTTCTTCAAGACCAAGTGAATAGGAATTCAATCTCAAAGACATTGTCTGATGCTAGAAACGTTGTCTATGGTGATGAAAAGGCACAATATGCATTAGTAAGGGACTATGGAGAGACTTTATGAGAACCAACCCAGATTTGACTGTTCAAATTTGCACTAATTCACAGCCAAACGATGACGTAATTTTTGAGAAGATGTACGATTGTTTAAATGGATGCAAGAATGGCTTCAGGGCTGGCTGTCGTCCACTCATTAGACTTGATGGAGCTTTTCCAAAAACTGTGTTTGGAGGCCAAATTTTTTCAGCTATTGCACAAGATGCTAACCGTCACATATACGTGATTGCATGGGTAATTGTGGAAGCTGAGAACACACCAAATTGAAAGTGGTTCCTAGAATTATTGCATCAAAACTTGGGAGATTTCAATACACATGGATGGAGCTTTATTTTTGACATACAAAAGGTATTCTCAGTTGGTAAATATTAATTTCCTTTCTATAGCGCTTATTATTATTACGATGTTTGCACTATGTTATATTAGTTGCTGTGACTGGGTTTAAGGGACTTGTTTAGGTGCACGATAACAAAAGTGAGTGACTTTTATAGTGCTAGAATTTAGATGTGAGGGACTGTTATGGTGAGTGAATTACAATGTGAGGGACAATTATGGGTCACAACACTGAATAGTTAGGGACTCTTATTTGGAATGATCATGGGTATGAATGGATGATTGTGTGCATTACATCTGGTTGCAGGGCCTGCTTCATGCTATGCAAGACGTAATTCTTAATGTGCATCATCGATTTTGTGTATGAGATTTATGGAGAATTTCAATAAACAGTGAAAAGATCTAGAGCTTAGGAGTTTATTATGGGATTATGCACGTGCCACAACTTATCAAGAGTTTAAGGAACACATGGAAAAGATGAAGCAGCTTGATGAGGATGCATGGGCGTACCTAGAAAATTGATCGAGATAGTCGTGGACAAGGTCACATTTCAGTCACAAGCCAAATTTAGACTCTATATATAACAATGCATGTGAAGTATTCAATTCAAAGATAAAGGAAGCAAAGGGAAAGCAGATAATTACCTTGCTTGAAGAAGTGAGAATGTTTGTAATGAGGATGATGGCTAAGAATAAGGTGAAGATGGATAACCATATGGGAATACTTCTCCCAGTAATCAAGAGCATACTTGAGAAGATGAGGAAGGAATTTAAACATTGGCACCCAATTTGGGCTGGAGACATCGGCTATGAGAAGTTCGAGGTGCATGGGCATCCTACAAACTATGCAGTTGACTTGGAAAAAAGGCTATGTGCTTGCCAATTTTGGATGTTAACTAGTGATACTTTCAACTTTCTGTCTCAAGTTTCTTATATGTTTATTCAATTCTTAGTTACTTAAATATGTTTATTCAATAGTTAGTTACTTCAATTAGTTTATTAAATAGTTAGTTACTTTATGATTGTTTACTGTGACTTAGTTACTTAGTTAATTAGTTTATTAGTTACTTAGTTAATTAGTTACTTTATTATTGTTTTTTGTTTGTTGCTGTTAATTTATAAACTTCTCTGTAACTATGTTATGGTATTTAAGGTATTGAAAAACAATTAAAACAATGCTATTTTTTTTCATTGTTATTGTCATCTCTGTATTATTACAGAACTTTACATGACCTAATGTTATTTTGGATTAATTAAGAATGATATTTTATGTTAGGTATTTTTATTGTTGTTTATCTATTTGATAATTGTATGTTAAATTAAATTCTCAAAACCAAAACCAAAAAAACAAGCTATTAAAGAGCACAATCAATTCATGTATCAAAACCCACCTTATTTCAATTACAATGTTTGTAGAATGAGTAACATTAACATTATGGTTTTGCATTGCAGTAAAAATCCTCTGTTCAAACTTTCAACAACAGTATTAACACAAACAAAAATACTACCAAAAATTCTAAACCTAGCACTTGGATCATCACTTTTACATTTTTAACATTTGTTTCCAATTTACCCACCCTCCATGCAATGTTCATTTTTATCTCACCCTTCTCATTTTCTTCGTTAGCTTTCATAGGCACCTCATCTTGTACAGAATTTGCCCAGATAAATAACCCGTACCATTTTCTTTCACTAGTATGCAAATATGCATCCAGCTTAGCAAACATTTACCTCAAATCAACAATACTTAAAAATTCAAGAAGTTAGGGCACTCACATTATAATTTGGACACCCGAAGAAGGGCTTATTAGGATGCGTCTCTGTCTTTGACCACCTAAGGACCAGCCAACAGCCACAGTCGCACCACTCTGGAACCCATCCACGCCTACTTTGCACAGTGTTCCATGTCCAATTTTCCGTCACAGAGAAGCAATTTGAACTTCCTGAAACATGACTGCCACTTTCTATCATGGATGTAATAACAATGGCAAGAAGAAGAGCAAGAACAAGCTGAGGAACAGAATCAGAAACGAAGGAGGAAGAACCATGTTTAGGGTTTATAATTGGGGACAAAGACTAAATTAGAAAATTTTGAAAGGTATTCCACATCAGCTATTCGTATTAATCGTCCTAGGTGGCAGTGGCATTGCCAGGTCAGTACTCTGCTTGCTGACTCACGCCGAAAATGGGTTGAGGGATCCGTATGCAGCCCGGAGCTCAAACTGGATGGTCCATTTAGTGAAATAAGAAATTAAGGGACAACATTATTGCACGGGTCAGATTTGGGGGCCCACTTTTGGGTTTTAGTCTAGAAGTGTCGCTTTATGGTGGCTATATGCTAACAATTATTCTGAAATTGATACCAAGCTGAGGGAAGTGTGTGGTTCCTAATAATCGGATTAAATTGGCTAGTTAGATTGGATTAATAAAAAATCAGCTATCAGATTGGTCTAGTTGAAGGTAAAAATAAGTTGAAAACAAACCGATTAAAATCGAAAAAATAAAAACAATAATAAATCGGTTGAATCGGTTTGATTTTTTTAGGGATTGATCTCTTTAAAATAATAATATTCAAAAATCTTATATATCACACATAAATATATTACAAAATTATATTTGATTCAGTTTCGGTTGAATTTTATTTGAACTTTTAAATATTTAAACCTCTAGTTCTATAAGCTCAATCGTCGGTTCGATTTCAGAGCCCAAGGGAAAAGACAGTAATAATTAAGTATCACGATTTGAAATTAAGTATGATTTAGTTGCTAATGAAAAAACTATGATTATCAAGTTTTACTGCAGAATTATTTGTGTAATTTCATAATGGATCATGTAACACTGTACCACACTAAGCCTTACACTATAGTCATAGATCAGAGGTGGTGATTACGACACCTAAAAGTAAAATATACATACATATTATTTGAAAGGTAATAATATAACTAAAAGACTATGAAGAAAAGATAAACAAAATGACGACTGTTATCAAACATAAAGCATTAAAGATAGAAAATGTCGAATATATAAAATCCAAAATCATATACATAATAAGAACTAGTCTTGACCTGCGAAGAAAAGGTCGGCCAGAATATAATACAAACTGAAAGTGTATAAAATACATTGTGTTTCTCCAATATAAAATCTCTAAGAGGAATATACAATACAGTATTCAAAAGTGGAGAAAAGATACTACATAAAACAAAATAAACCCCAAAAGACAAGTCTTCTTCGTGCTGCCGAAAGAAGTTCTGCACGCTCAGCGAGGTACATCTCGTCCTGTATCTAAAAAGACAAAAATTTTCACAATGGGTGAGAACCTGAAGATTTCCAGTAGGGTAATAGTTCCAAATAGGGACTATATTAAAATACATGAACCCACTAGGCAATCCTAGTTTCCAATCTCACAAAGTTCAAGCCTAGGATTCTTTCTAATCCAAATAGGGTCAGTATACTAAATCTCATCTTTTTCCAACACCTCTCAGCATCTTTGATTTCCAATATCACAGTTGTTCAATATTCAATATCCAATTAATAGTGACAACCACAATTAGTAATCAATGCAATTCAAACACAATTAGAAATCAAGTATAGCAAGTAATACAATTAGCAATTAATACGATATTCAGATAGGCAAACTAAATACAATACGCACACTCAAATAACCCACCAGAGGGAGAGTGCCCTGTCACTTGTCTTAGAGGGAGAGTGCCCTGTCACCTTACAGTCAGAGAGAATTTAGGTGAAACAAGCCACCACATTCCCAAAAAGGAACATTTCAAGCTTATCACAAGCTGGTCTTAGAGGGAGAGAGCCATGTCACTTGTCTCAGAGGGAGAGTGCCTTGTCACTTGTTATCCCGGAGCAAGTGGGACAAAGCTACAATCCATGCATCTTACCCAGGAAATTAATCAATAATCATTAATCAATTTCCAATCAAAATAACTATAATCACAATTTAAAATCAACCTGTGAGCGGGATGAAACTATCGTCCTTACTGTGGGTAAGACGAACCACCATCCCCACATCACACTGCAACTACGGAACAAGTAGGATGGAACCATCGTCCTTACTTAGTGCAAGTGCCAAATCAATATGCAAGCGGGACGAACCCACGACCTTGCCTCGCAAGAGGGACAAACTTCCGTCCATGTCAAATCAGTCATTCAGACCACATTCAATCAATAATCAATACATAAGCAGGATAAGACCACCGTTGTTGCCAAATTAGTAATCATTATCAATTTAAAATACGCAAGCAAGATAAAACCATTGTCCTTCCCAAATCAGTCATTCAGACCATAATTAATCATAATCATTGACTTCTTTCATAAATTATTAGATTTACTAACCCCATTTCTTTATCAAATAATGAATTTTGTTTTTCTCGTGAGTGGGATAACATCACCGTTCTCACTACGGACGGAATTAAACCACCATCCTGATGGAGGAAAAATGTCGGTAAAGATTTTTTCACAAAAATATCGCGTTGCAAGTATAGTTCTAAATCGACAATTAAACCTCAATCAATATTTAAATTGTTTGTCACTTAAGCAAACCCAATAAAATTAACCGAAGTATTTAAACCTCGGGTCGTCTCTCAAGGAATTGCAGGAAAGTATACTTATAATTGGTTTTGAAAAAGTATTTTTGGGGTTTTTGTGACAAGAGACGAGTAATGTAAATAACATGGAAATAAAATAACAACTAAGAAAAGTCCTAGCAAGGATTGAGAATTGGAATTCCTATCCTCATTATCATTATCAATTGTGATGGTAATTGCCTTTTGCTTTCACTTAGTTAACCTCTAACAATGAAGGAAAGTCAAGTGAGCAAAATCAACTTAAGTTCACAAGTCCCAATCAAAGATTAGACTTAGCAAAGTCTAAGCCAACTAGCAATTTTCAATCACCAATCAACAAAAGAATTTTGATAACTCAAGAGTCTCTAATTGATCAATCCAAGTTAAGAACATAAAAATTTAATTTAAATCCAACCAAGCATTTTATCAACCACTTGGAAGGTATAAAATAAAAATAGAGAAAACTAACAAGACATAGCAAAATCTAAGATTACCAAAGCAAGGAAATAACAATAGCAAGACAATTGAACAATATGAAACGTGAAACATAAATTGCATTAATAAAAGTTGAAAGTAACACATAAGTTCATAAACTAAATTAGTAAAATAAAGGAATCATTAAGAGAAATAGATAACTAAAGTGCTAGAACAAATAGGAGTAGAAGAAAACTAAGTTAAAGCAAGGTAGAATTCTGAAATTGAGAAGGAACAAGACTAAAAACCCTAAAACCTAGAAAACTACATCTAAAACCTAAGATTATTTGAATGAAGTGTGAATGATTGAATCCCCCTTTCAGCTCCACTCTGTAGCTTCTATTCTTCATTTTCGAGCTTGAAACTGGACCAAAAGCAACCTAGAAATCGCCCCCAGTATTTTTCATAAATTACAGCACGTGATGCTTTGTCACGCGTACGTGTCGTTGAACAAAATCATGGTCACGCATGCGCGTCAGTCACACGTACGCGTCATCCACGCGTGCGCGTCGCGGCCAACTTCTCAAAACTTCAATTTCTTGTGTTCCTTCCACTTTTGCATGCTTCTTATCCATCCTCTAAGCCATTCCTGCCCTATAAAGCCTGAAAACACTTAACAAACATATCACGGCATTGAATGGAAATAAGAGAGAATTAAAATTAGTAAATTTAAGGCCAAAGAAGCATGTTTTCAATCATAGCATGAAATTAAGAAGGAAAATGTAAAACATGCAAATTATATGAATAAATGTGAGAATAATGGATAAAATCCACTCAATTCAATACAAAATAAACCATAAAATAGTGGTTTATCACATCCCCGTAATTATTTCATCTGGTTAACCAAGGGTTTATCCGAAAATTAATCAATTTGCTTCATTATATCACTCCCCAGTGTATTCAAGGCTTAATTATCAGTTATTCAACTCCATACGGAGGTTAGAGGGGTTTATAAACAGACTGGGCCCTAAACAAACAAAAATCAACAATTCAAAAAAATTTTGCACAATCGTGCGTACGCACGATTTCAATTTGGGTTGCACATCATGTGTATGCACGCTTTGTGCATTTGCACATAACCTACCACTTTTCAATTCTATTTTCCAATCGTGCGTACGCACGACCTGTGCGTATGTGCAAGTTCGTGTTCGTGCGTTTTTGTTTGTCCAATTTGTACGTACGACCTGTGCGTATGCGCAAATTAGTATTCATGTGTATGGGAGATGCATACACGCAATACCAGGTTCTACCAAAAATCCTACAATTCTGCATAATTCAGTTTTTCATACCCATTTTCAATCCTTAATAACTTTTGCTACAAAAATTAATTTTCATCCATTTTTAGATTGTTTAAGTTCTCTTCACCAATTTTAATTTAATATGAGTTTTACCCAAATCCAAACTCCGAGCACCAAGTTATGACCCGTCAAAATTAGTCAAAAACCCAATTTTCCCAAATTCTCCGTATTGCCCTTTTTTACAAGTTTTCAAATCTGCCACTTTCAAAATCATCCTAATTTAGCTCTTAGGCACCCCTTTTTCTTAATCAACATATCTTAATCATATCCTAACCATTTAAGGCCTAAACAACAAAAAATCAATCAAACTCCAATTCAATATTTATAACTTCCAAACTCAACATTTTAACATGACAAACTCAATGCATATCACATCATAATATTTCACATGGTCAATCCTCATTAACTTAGCAAAATTTCCTCCCCTTCATGGCCTTTGGCCAAAACCAATCATTAATAATCAATCAAACTATAATTTGTATCCAATCTCAATCATTTATATATACATTGTTAATCAAGTTTCAACTTCTTAAATCATATCACAACATACTATCAATTCAAACATTCACACTAAACTACAATTTGTATCTTAATGACCGTGGTTTTTCAACTCTTTGGTTCCCTCTTCGGATAGACTCAAGAATCAATTTGCACTACTGAGCCTCCACCAAGCGCTCCACAAGCAACCTAAGCGCCAAACGTACACTAAAATCAACCAAGCAATCCATGCTACTCCATAATATCTAATTACGTCCGTTATTTCAATATTTACAGTAGGGTTTTCACATGTAATTAGAAAAAATCAAAGAAAAATAGTTCTCTTACCTTGCACCACTTAATTTTGGGTCAAAACCCCGCTAGAACACAAAATTAAGCTTTTTCTAAACATCAAAATCACAATGTCTCAACACACATATACCCAAACTCAAAAATAAAGGGAGAATTCAAAAATGGCTCAGGGTTCTTGGGAGAACTCACCGCAAAAGTGATATAGAATTGAAGAGATGACGAGATGGTCGTGTGGCAACAAATGCATTGTCGATTGGAGCTACAGTTTGTGAGTTATGTGGATTTAAAGTTTTGGATGAATAGTAAATTAAGGTATCTCTTTCTCTCCTTCTCAAGCTCTTCGAGCTCTCTCTCTTTCTCAATGCAAATGGGTGTGTTTTGGGGTGAATGGTGGTTACTTAAGTAATGGGCTTGGGCCTAATGTGGGTTCATTTGTAATTTTAGCCTATTGGCCCTACCTAGTGCCAAAACCTTTAGGATAAGTGTTCAAATTTTTATTCTAAATATTTTTGTTGTCATTTTTTCCAGTTTTAGTTTTCTCACACGCAATACCAGATACATTTAAGCCGGTACAGATAATTTTTAATGCCGACACGCATTTTTTGACAATTAATTATATTTTTGCACTCAAAATTAATTTCTAAGTTAAATTTTCACCGATAGTTTTCCAAATTATAAATTCTAAATTTTTAACCTACCCCTTTTGTGAATATAATTAATTTATTAATCAATTATTTATTATTTATCTAGGTTTTACATCCTACCTACCTTAATAGAAATTTTGCCTTCAAAATTTAATCACCCATAAATAGGTGGGGATAATCCTTAGCCAGCGATCTCAACCAGTGGAACTTCCTTTTCGTGAAGTCTCTTAACACAAGTTCGGGACCTAATAGGCTTAATTCTATGGCCTCATAGCTACACGACGGAGCATTGGCTTCTCGCAATTCTATTACCATCAAAAATAGATTTGACATCAATCAAAATCTTTTTACGAGCATCAAAGCTCCACAACTCCTTGCGATGTTGCACACTTACAAGTTTTCACCTTCCGCATCCACAAGTCGTGTTCTAAGGAACTAACGTCTCGATGGTTACATCTAGAAATTGCATGCGACGCCGAAAGAAGCTTGAGTTTATTCGAAGGATACCAAACTCAAAAGAGAACATACAACACGAATTGTATCCGCGAGAAATCAGAATGATGCCTTGTATTGTGATCAAGTGAAGTTGTAGATAAATAACGAAATGCACCAAAACGAGAATTAAAGTACATCTCAAGAAAGGAATATAAATCAAGAATCCTTGATAGAGACAACAAGGCGCATAAAATCAAAACAGGTTTCAGCTGATTTTTGAAGAACTACAAGTTCATGAATGGAGGCAATTCGACCTAACAGCAAGTTTCCAAGGATTCGAAGATCGCTTGATTGTATTGAAACAAGCTCAGACTCACCTTGGAATGTACAAGATTCATGCAAAGTTACATACAAACAAGGAATAGGGTTGGGAAAATAATCAAATTATTTTTCAAGAAGGAATCCAAAATAAAGAACTTCGATGCAATTTAAAAAAGAAAAGACAGATCGAGTCACAAGGATTTATTGGCATTCTCTCTTGTATAAAGCCTTATAGTGCCATCGCTCTTCTTCACTAACATAACCGTTGCTCCCCACAGGAGATTATTTAGCCGGATAGATTTCTCATCCATCAGTTCCTCCAACTAAACATTAAGTTCTACCAGCCCTAATGGCGACATTTTAGCGAAATCGAGATCCGTCCAACTCCTGACACTAGTTCTATTGCAAATTCTATCTCTTGAAGGAGGGAGAAAGTTAGGTATATCCTCAGAAAATTCATTCACTACCAAAATCTTATCTAAATTCTATTTGGTGGCTCTTGATATGAATAAGAAAGAGATGATGATTCTTGGTATGAATAGGGAGATGGTGGCTCTTGATATGGGTAGAAAGATGATGGTTCTTGATATGGATAGAGAGGTGGTGGTTCTTGGTATGAATAGGGAGATGGTGGCTCTTGATAGTTGGAACATGGAGCATTGAAGTTTCTTTGGTTTTGACTTTGCCAACCAAAATTCGGGTACTTCCCCCATCCACAATAATAAGAATCACTCCTTGGGTGTGAGTAGTAACCCATGTGATCTCTCTCCATTATTTTTCCTTAGCACAAAACACCAAACAGAATTAAACGCACCATGTGGTAAATAGGCAAGTAAAGAAGAAAGAACATAAAGAAAAATAAAATAAAATATAAAAAAATGAAAATAAAAGAAAAATAAAATAAAGGAAATAAACTGAATAATTAAGAAAACGAAATAACTAATAAACAAAAAGGAGTATAAAATTTAAACTCAATAAGTAAAATAACTAGGAAGAATAAAACAACTAAGGGGACACCAAATTTAATTTCAGAAATTAAAAGAAAACAATTAAATAAAATAAATCAAAATATTTTTTTTAAAGACAAAAATAAAATAAAACCAGTAAAATATAAAAAGATTAAAAAATAGTAATGAACAGAAATAAAACGAAAATAAAAGAAAATAAAAATAAAAAAAAATAAAAAGATATTGGAATGGGGAATAAATAAATAAATAAAGATATATATATATATATATATATATATATATATATATAATGTAATTTTTCGAAACTAATGGCACAAATTAAATAAAACTAAAAATAAAAAAGACGGAAGTTAAAAGAAAGAGAAACAACGTAAAAGAATAAAAGAAAATAAAATAAAATAAAACAAAAACAAAAAATTGAAAAAAAAAAGAAAGAATGTAAAAGGAAATTTAAACAAGAAAAAAAGAAAGATAAAAGGAAAAAAATAGAAAAAAAAAACGGGAAAAAATTTAAAAAGAAAGATAAAAATACAAATTAACGGTGGTTTTTTTATATATAATAAAAATTTAAAAAAAAAGAAAAAAAGGTAAGCAGGGAAAAATAAACGAAAAAGGAAAAGAATACAGAAAAAATGAAAAATAAAAATAAAATTAATAATAAAAAAATTGATTAAAAAAAATTATCTAATCTAAGCAATCAAACAATGAGTAGTTGTTAATCACAGTCAATCCTCGATAACGGCGCAAAAAATTTGGTGCGGAATTTAAAGGTTCAAAAACATTAACAATAAATTCAGAATATCATAAAGCAAGCAGTAAATTGAAGTGAATAACATATGAAAAAACAGTTAAGGTTTCAGAGTTATCTATTTTTCGAATTGACTTTTCTTACTAATTATTTTAATCATGCAAGATTTAATTCATGGCAAATTAAACTATATGTGACTAAATCCTAATTCGTTAGACTTTTTTAGTCTCCTCTAAAATTCATCAACCGCCAATTCCTTGGTCACTTAATTCCAATTAGAGGATGAAGCTTAATTCTAATTTATATGCCACAGAAATCCTAATTACCTAAATATAAGAGGATTATATGTCACATATCCTGTTAAGTCCAGATAATTAGAAATTTAGGAGAATATATTTTCAAGCTGTTGTTCAAGTAAAGAGTTTTTCCAAGTTATACAAGAACTCAATTAGAAAGAGGGTCATATTTCCGTTCCACCCAAATTCATAAGATAAAGAACGAAAACAATTCTTGAAATATAAATTAGTGCATGAATTAAAATAGAAAAATAATAGTATCAATCCATACAATAGACAGAGCTCCTAACCTTAACTGTGGAGGTTTAGTTGCTCATGGTTCAAAGAGAAAACTATAGGATTCTGAAAAACTGCAAATTGCAGAATGAGGTAAGAGAGAGGAGATTCCGAAGAGCTGATTCTTTTTCCTTTTATATATAATCCTAATTAATGTAAAATATATTTATTAAAATTAAAATAATATCTTTTCCTAATTATAAATAAAATAAAAGTTAAATCAAAATTAATTAACTTCAGCGCAACATTGTATGAGTGCATAGGGACCATTGGGCTCATTAAGATCCACGCTGAACTTGAGAATTCTCAAGTTCAACGTAGGTGAGAGCAATACGCGTCCTTTGGAGCTTGAATCCACGCTAAACTTGGATTAACCCAAGTTCAGTGAGGGATGATACGTGATTCTTTCTCTGTGCGTTGGATTCCAAGCTAAACTTGACAAAGCTCAAGTTCAGCGTGGAGGAGGCAGAGTGAAATGAAAAAAAAAAGGTATACTATTATATATCATTGGAAAGCTCTAGAAGTTAGCATTTCAATGCCGCTAGAATCACGTCAATTGGATCTCTGTAGCTCAAGTTATTTTTGTTTGAGTGCAAGGAGGTCGGGGTTGACAGCATCATTCGCTTTCTTCCTTTTCTGCTACAAAACTCCGTCAAATCCATCCGAATGCTACCTAAAATAAATGGAAATGCACACAACTCAAAGTAGCATCCATAGTGGCTAAAAGATATTTAAATCTTGATTAAACTCAATAATTTGAATGCAAATTCACTAGGAAAAGATAGAAAAGATGCTCACGCATCAATGTCATCTTGGAGATCACCCTCATATTTGGTGCACTTCCACTCCTCATAACCCTTTGGAGCACCTTGGCAAACTTTAGAAAATCAATACAGCTCCTCAAATTTGTTGGTGTATTCAACTAGAGTCATTGAGCTTTGCTTTAGTTGCATCAGTTCTAACTCCTTCGCTGCCCTAATGGAATTCGAGAAGTATTTCTTGTAAAACTCAACTCGGAAGACATCCCAAGTGATCATAACATCACCTTGCTGCAGTAAACGACAAGCTTCATGCCACTAGAGTTGAGCTTCTCCTTCCAATCTATATGTGGCAAACTCCACATACTGATCCTCCGGTACATGTTAAGCTTGCAACGCCTTTTCCATTGCCTGAAAATAGTTGTCTGCCTCAGTTGGGTTTGTCATACCCCTAAAGGTTGGTGGATTCACCTTCAAGAATGTGACCAAGGTCATCGGTCCTCTGTTTCCTCCATTCAGTCCATTGGCTCCACATCTATTTTCATTTCCAGCCTGCTGTCCCAAAATCTAAGTAGTAGCCTGCATGGAAGCATCCATGTTCTCCAAAGTAGACATAAAATCAATCGAGTTATTTGCCAGATCAATTCCTTTATTACCTCTCCGTCCTCGACCTCATCCACGAGATGCCATTTGGGTCTTGTCCATACCAAATAATTGATATTAAGGTGATTAGTCTTAATATCTCAAGTCTAGTACTTCAATTCCCAAAAGTGCGTTCATGAACAATTATGCTATATTTATCAAGTAGATATCCTAAATAGCACAGAAACATAACCCATAGTATTCTTAGAAGCATAGTCAGCTCATTCCTCAGGCTCTATGGGAACAAATTACTCTGATACTATAATGTAACACCCTACACATTAAGCCTTACATTATAGTCATAAATTAGAGGTGGTGAGACATTACGACACCTAAAAGTAAAATATACGTATATAGTATTCGAAAGGTAATAATATAACTAGGATTCTGTGAAGAAAAGATAAACAAAATGACGACCGTTATCACACACGAAGCGTTAAAGATAAAAAATGTTCGAATACAGAAGACAAAAGATATATATATATATATATATATATATATATATATATATATATATATATATATATATATATATATACATACATACATACATAATAAGAACTAGTTTTGACCTGCGAAGTCCGAGTAGAACATAATACAGGTCAAAAGTGTACAAAATACATCCTGTTTCTCCAAAATAAAATCTCTAAGAGGAATATACAATATAATATTCAAAAGAGGAGAAAAGATACTACATAAAACAAAATAAACCCCGAAAGACAAGTCTCCTTCGCTCTGCCAAAAGGAATCATGCACACTCAACAAGATGCATCTCGTCCTGTATCTGAAAAAACAAAATTTTCACAATGGGTGAAAATCCGAGGGTTCCAGTAAGGTAATAGTTCTAAATAGAGACTATATAAAACTACATGAGCCCACTAGACAATCCTAGTCTCCGATCTCACAAAGTTTAAGCCTAGGGTTCTTTCTAATCCAAATAGAGTCAATATACTAAATCTCAGCTCTTTTCAACACCTCTCAGCATCTTTGATTTTCAATATCACAGTTGTTCACTATTTAGTATCTAACTTAGTAGTGGCAACCACATTTAGTAATCAATGCAATCCAAACTTAATTAGAAATCAAATAGAGCAAGTAATACAATTGGTAATTAATAGGATATTCAGATAAGCAAACCAAATACAATATGCACACTCAAATAATTTCAAATAGATTCACATGAATCATGCTTGTCCTATTGGCCGTGAACTCACGTGTCAGTTATACTACCAGACCCAACACATCCGGTAGTTAACCCGGATATCGTCTCTTGATTGCACATCCCTCAAGAGGAAAAAGAAACACATTCCTGACCATCACAAGCTGGTCTCAGAGGGAGAGTATCCTGTCACCTTCTCACTAGAGGTATCATTTTGTCTCAGAGAGAGAGTGCTTCATCACTTTTCAATCAGAGAGAATGTGGGCAAAACAGCTCACCACATCCCCAAAAAGGAACATTCCAAGATTATCACAAGTTGGTTTTAGAGAGAGAGTGCCCTGTCACTTGTCTCAGAGGGAGAGTGCACTGTCACTTGTCTCAGAGGGAGAATGCTCTATCACTTGTTAACTCGGAGCAAAAACAAGTCGTGATCGAGATGAAATGATCGTCCTCACTGTGGGCGGGACAAATCACCATCCCCATATCACACCGCAGCCACAGAACAAGCGAGATGACCACCGTCCTTGTCCGGTGCAAGTGCCAAATCAATACGCAAGCGGGACGAACCCACAACCTTGCCTTACAAGCGGTACAAACCTTTGTCCTTGCCAAATAAGTATTCAGACCACATTCAATCAATAATCAATATGTAAGCAAGATAAGATCATCGTCCTTGCCAAATCAGTAATCATTATCAATTTCGAATATGCAAGTGGGATAAAACTACCGTCCTTGCCAAATCAGTCATTCAGACCATAATTAATCATAATCATTGACTTTAACCACTTTTATAAATTATTAGATTCCTTAACCCTATTCTTTATCAAATAATCAATTTCGTTTCTGTCGTGAGCGGGATAATACTACCGTCTTCATCGTGGGCGGAATAAAATCACTATCTCCGTAATTATTTCATCCTGTTAACCAAGGATTTAGCTAGAGAATAATCAATTTGTTTCATTATATCAATCTCCAGTGTATTCAAGGCATAATTATCAGTTTTTCAACTCCATACGATGGTTAGAAAGGTTTATAAATAGACTGTGAAAGCTAAATAGACAAAAATCAACATTTCAAAAAATTCTGCTCAATGCATGCATACGCATGATTTCAATTTGGGTTGCACATCATGCATATCACGCCTCGTGCATATGCGCAGAACCTACCACTTTTCAATTCTGTTTTCCAATTTGTACGTACGCATGACCTGTAAGTACGCGCAAGTTCGTGTTCATGCATTTTTGTTTGTCCAATTCAGTCGTGCGTATCACAAGTTTGCAATCATGTTACACATGAGGGATGCGTACGCGCGATACCAGGTTCTGCCAAAAATACTGCAATTCTGCATAATTCAATTTTTCACACCCATTTTTAATCCTTAATAACTTTGCTACAAAAATTAATTTTCATCCTTTTTGGACTGTTTTAAAGTTCTCTTCACTAATTTTAATTTAAGATGAATTTTACCCAAATCCGAACTCCAAGCGCCATGTTATGTCCCGTTGAAGTTGGTCAAAAATCCAATATCACCCAAATTCTGCATATTGCCATTTTTTACAAGTTTCAAATCTACCACTTTCAGAATCAATATAATTTACCTCTTAGGCACCCGTTTTTTTAATCAACATATCTCAATCATATCCTAACCATTCAAGGCCTAAACAACCAAAAATCAATCAAACTCCAATTCAATTTCCATAACTTCTAAAGTCAACATTTAAACATAACAAACTTAATGCATATCACATCATAATATTTCACATGGTCAATCCTCATTAACTTACCAACATTTCCTCCAATTCACGGCCTTTGGCTCAATTATCATTCACCAATCTTTAATAATCAATCAAACTACAATTTATATCCAATCTCAATCATTTATATATACATTGCTTATCAAGCTTCAACTTCTTAAAATCATATTACAACACACCATCAATTCAAACGTTCACACTAAATCACATGCCATCAACAATACCCATCATTCAACAATATTCTAGGGGCATTTAACCTAGGTTTTCACATAACCTTATATAATGTCTACACGAAATCAAAACACCGTACCTTAATAGTGGTGCTTTCCCAACTCTTTGGTTCCCTCTTCGGATAGACCCAAGTCTTAATTTGCACTACCGAGCCTCCACCAAGCGCTCCACAAGTAACCCAAGTGCCAAATGTACACCAAAATCAATCAAGCAATCCAAGCTACTACGTAATATCTAATTACATCTATTGTTTCAACATTTACACTAGGATTTTCACATGTAATTAGGAAAAATCAAAGGAAAAGAATTTTATTACCTTGTACCACTTAACCTTTATTCAAAACTCTGCTAGAATTCAAGATTAAGCTTCCCATAAACATTAAAATCATAGTATCTCAACATATATATCAAAACTCAGAAATAAGGGAGAATTCAAAAATGGCTCAGGATTTTTGGGAGTACTCACCACAAAAGTGTTATAGAATCGAAGAGGACGGTGAGCTGGTTACGTGGCAAGATATGAAAAAGAAAGAGAAAGATATGGCAACTCGAGGACGATACGGCAGGCACCCTAAGAAAGTCTAAAAATTGACCCACCATAATCGTAAACGTCATCTCCAGAAAGAACACGGCAAAAAAGTCAAAATCAACATTAAAGAAGGATCTCGAAGTCCTAGCCACAAGAAACCAAGCACCAATCTCCTTGGTTCTAGCGGCGATCACATTTTCCCCCGATGACTACAACATGGCACCTTGGCTGAAGACACCCCATTCGTCATCTCGGAAAAATTCAGAACCGGACTTGTGACTGGTCGACACCGAAATTGATTCCAGCATCCTCTTTAGAGGAGCCTTCAATAAACTGGGTCTCCAAAACAAAAATTTACAAACCCACCACAACGGGATGACCGGACTCAGAGACAACTTCCTCAAATCAGACAGTTCCATAGTGTTACCACTAACCATCGGAACCGAAAGCCAGAGGAAGACCATCATCTCCGAGTTCCTGGTCCTCAAGGACTCCACTGCCTACAACCTTATTCTCAGAAGAAAGACGATCAACAACCTATCCGTCGTTATCTTCATCAAGTTCCTAATCATGAAGTTCGATGCCGATAACGGCACTATCAGAACGATACACGGGAATCGGAAAGACGCGGTAGACTGCGACAACCCCAGCTTGGCCCTTCGCAAGAGATCTCGAGACGCGGCAGTCATCTTCCTTTCCGACCTCGATGCACGCCAAGACCCCATCCTGCACAGAATCATGGGAGAAAATGATGAAGAAGCAGAACAGGACCTCGCAGACGAGGTTAGGAGCATAGCATACCTACGGGAGCTAGCCCTAAAACAAAGAATAAGCCTAAGGTACAATGACAGTATGGTACGACGAGGCTTTGGACAAGGAGGCCTCGTCTTACAGCGAAACGACATCGGTCCCCCCACTCCCTGAGAAGGAAAGCTCACACTCGACTAGAAGGGTCCCTACCGAATCAAGACGGTAATCGAAAAAAGAACTTACAAGCATGAAAGACTAGACGTGACCAAGCTTCTGAGATCCTGGAATGCCACCAACTTAGACGCTACTATACGTAGAAACATCTTTCCAAAGCAACAGGATTGAGTCCGTTTAAGACTCTCTCTTTACCCTTTATTTTTTTCTTTTTTCACTTTCATTAATTGCTTAAGTTGTTTAATCTTATATTTTCTTATTGGGTACTCATTCCTACCCACATCGAGAGGTTTTAACGAGGTCCAAACCTCAAATGAAATTCATACTTTCAAAAGTATTGCTCCGTCCGACGGCATGAACTAAACGCGGCTAGCCTCGGGGATCAATCACTCTGAGGCCACCAAAACGGATAACCAAATAAGTAAACAGCTACCCGAGAATCGATTACCCCAAGGTCAATGAAACGGATATCCAAATAATAAAATGGATATCCAAATAGGTAAACGGCTACCGATGAATTGATCACCTCGAGGCCAACAAAAACAGATATCCAAATAACAAAACGGATATCCAAATAAGTAAAAGGCTACCCGGAAATCGATCACCTCAAGGCCAACGAAATGGGTATCCAAATAACAAAACAGATATCCAAATAAGTAAATGGCTACCCAGGAATCGATCACCCCGAGACCAATGAAACGGATATCCAAATAACAAAAAATGGTGACCCGGAGATCGATCACCTCGAGACCAACAAAACGGATATTCAAATAACAAAATGAATATCCAAATAAGTAAACGGCTACCCAGGGATCGATCACCCCGAGGCCAACAAAAACGGATATCCAAATAAGTAAAAGGCTACCGGGGGATCGATCACCCCGAGACAACAAAACGGATATCCAAATAACAAAACAGATATCCAAAGAAACTAAATAGGCAAAGTATTGAATGTGGCCCATCAAAAGACCTAAAATAAGTTCACAATAACGGCTCAAAAAGACCACACAAAACAAGAATGAGATGACGGTCTTCCAACTCATGGAAAGCCAAACTCACTAACATCCCGTCAATCGGCGCATTATGACGTCATGCTCTTTCCAAGTCCTTCACATTCTCCCGAATTACAGAAAATTGGGCTTCCCTTCAACTCAGCATTGAGACCAAGCAAGCATGTTGCCATGTTCTAGGGGTAACTATTCTAGACGCGATCTCCGGGTCCTTCTTCGGAACGGTCACCGAACCTAACAATCCCAAGATTGGGCCATCCTCACGTTTCAAAGACGGATCAATAACTTCCAATATACCGACTTAACATTCGAATTTAAATACCTCTCTTATCTTATCCAGATAAGATAAGATGATGATGGCCCAAACTGGCCCTACAATCTCTAACCAACATTCAAATTCAAATACTTCCCTTATGTTAGACAGATAAGATAAGATGAAATAACTACCACTAGTTATATAAAGAGGAGCTAGAGGCCCCTTCAGGTACTCACTCATTCCTCACACCTTATGTCTATCAGATCCATTCTGACTTGAGCGTCAAAGTGTCTTTGCAAATACCCACATTCATTGCTCCAATCAAATAATTTGCGACCACCTCGACTCGCAAGTTTTCATCCATTTCACAATGTGTACCAAAAACTTTTCGTACACTTAGTAAAGCGCCATTTTTCTCTAAAAGGCCTCTCTCTCTCTCTATATATATATATATATATAAAATAAATTTGTGACTGAGAATTGTCGCTTTACTTTACTATTTGAATTTTAAAAAGAGGTTCATTGTACTGGCCATCCCACCCCTCTTTTCGGCCTTCTTGATCAAACTTTATTATACCCTATTCAATAACTCATTTTGGGTCCGATCCGTATCCAACCAACATATGCATAGATTTTTGAGTTGTTGCTTTACATAGTACACTCAAAATTTCCATGCAGCAGTGGAATATGTATTTAATTTCCAGAATCAGCTCCACGGATCATGGTGACAAAAAGGTACAAAAGAAAAGAGTTTTTGGGACAAATTAATTGATTGGCTTAAACCATTGGTATGAGCCTCTAATTAATAATATAGTGTCCCGCTTTTTTGAGCTTATCATGCAGCGATCACCATGTCATAGTATTATTTTCCACACAATGTGCAAGAAGAATGATTTTTTATTTGGGTAGCATGCATCCAAAGGCAACAAAGAAGAGCGAGAGGCATAGACATAGACTTATAAAGAAAAGAATTAAACCAATCACAGAAGCTTTATATATATATAAAGCTTTATGCATAATATAAAAATTAAATTATATTTATAATCAAAATACGAATAAAAAATATAATAGTGACTATTTTTTTTTATGGAAAATTTGCTTATATGCGTGAAAAAGTTTAATTATTTAATTACATAAATTTTAGTTATTTTAGTAGTCGATTACTTTATTGAAAAATGTCAAACAATTAGTATAAATATATATAAATATGTAATAGTTAATAATTTCGTTATAATAGAAAAATATGTAATGGACCTTTTTTTTTATTCTACAGTATATATATAATTGAGAAATATTAAGCTTAATTCAATTATCTATTCTATATATTAAAAAGAATAAATACTTAAATTAGTCCTCAATAAATATTACAGAAAAATACTAATTATCATTAGAATTATAGTTGAATTTTAAATTGGTCATACATTTTGGATCTCGATACATTTTTATTTGCTAAAAATTATCAAAAATTATTCCTATTAAATAAATTTTTTTGTCACTTTCAATCAAATTTTTTATATATGTGTCTCACAAATTTTATTATAAAATAATTAAATTTTAAAAAAAATTATTACAAAATAAATTAGATTTCTCTTCAAAATGATAGAGAAATCAATCCCTTTATAAAAATAATTTTAGAAAATAAAAATTTATTAAAAAACAAAATATATCATTTAAAATTTTTTAAAGATTAATTTAAATATTCTCTATTAGAAATTACATAGCTAACCAATGGTTGCTAACTGTTGGCTACTATAGAAAATCACGCTGCATGCGTGGTTTGGCTACCTTTTTTCCTCAAAATCAAACCACAAAAACCGTATCATGTGTTATGAAAGTTGTCCCAAAAAGTTGAGCTACAGAAGGTTTATTTATGTAAATGATAAATAATATATTGAATGGAAGGGGTTTGTTTGTCAAATCTATAGGCCTGAAGAAATATTATTCAGGAACCAATAACAGTTGAAAACTAGATCAAATTATATATTGTTTTATGATTTTTCTTACCATTTCAATGGAGAGAATCTATATACTACAACATGACGCTTCGTAATATATAATTATGGCACAAAATGCATACAATCTATATACCTACTGATAAAATTAAAAGTTATTATGAGATTTGTTTAATGATGAAACCAAAACTCTAATTTTAATAATTTCTCTTTATGATGTGCTTGTGAGTTATTATTTGAGAGATTCTATCATTATGTGTACATGAAGTACTCTTGAAGTAATAATTGGAAGTTGAGAGATCACATTATAATTAATAGGACTAATAATAAATAGGGTAGGATAAAGTTTAGATTCAATTCCAACTTTATCTCTATGTTAAAATTTTTTCTAAAATTCAATCAGCATATCTGCAATTTAAAACTTTTTAATCTAAACTTTATTGACATCCTAAAATTTAATATCAGATTCTATCCAAAAAAAAATTAATTATTTAAAGAAATACAATGTTTAATCATACAATATTTGATAAACATATATACTAATAATATAAAAACTACTAAATTAAGTTTATATAAAATTAAAAGTAACAAAATCAGAAGAAAATTCATATTAAAGTTATAAACAACATAAATATCAATTCGTTATCAAGTTATTATTAAAATTAATAACACAAACAATAATACAATAATTGGATCAGTGGTTTACAGGAATTATACAAAGCAAAGGAGTGTGTTTAATCTCCACAACTCATGTATAATATTTTTTATAAAATACATTGACATATTAGGGATGCGAATAAGTCGGATATGGTTAGACTTAAATCTGTATCCTACTCGATCGTAACTTAATCCACTTCACCTCTAACCCTACTGAACGGATTGGATAGGATTAGATGCTTGTAGCCCTACTAATTAGAGTGAGTGACGAGCTATGTAGTATGGAATTAATTGCTAGTTCTTAATTTAATTGAACTGTGATTCAGTTATAGCTGAGTAAGCATAATTAGTTAACGAATTTGCTTAGACATCAAGCTAGTTAGGCTAGTTAAAAGGTGTAAAGATATTTATCAGGCACTTAGAAGTAGTGGTATTATAAATAGTTAGCAAATAAATGCAGTACGATGCATATTTGTTCTATTAGTCATGAGCTCACTTGTCAGTTACAGTGTCAGAATCCGATACATCCGATAACTAACCCAAACATTATTTCTGTATTGCATATCCCCAAGAGAAAAAGTATCTCTGGGCTTATAAACAAGCCGGTCTCGCAGAAAGAGTGCCCTGTACACCTCGCAGAATAAATACCTTATACATATCTCGTAGAGAGAGTGCCTTGTCACACATTGCAAGATGAGTGCCCTGTACACTGCTGGGTGAATACCCTATATATATCTTGCAGGGAGAGTGTCTTGTTACACCTCGTAGGGAGAGCGCCTTGTCACACCTCGTAGGGTGAGTGTCCTGTACACCTTGTAGGATAAATACCCTGTACACCTTGCAACCAGAAAGAGAGAGAGTGTGTGTAGGCGGGATGAGACCATTGTCCCTACATCGCACCAAATACGCAAGCGGGACGAACCCATGACCTTGCCAAATCAGCCATTTAGACCACAATCAATCAACATTAATGTCTTTAATCAATTTCATAAGTTACCAAACTCGTTAACCCCCAAATTACTATTAATTTACCAATTCTATCTACTCGTGAGTGAGATAAT
This sequence comes from Arachis stenosperma, assembly GCF_014773155.1. Taxonomy (NCBI): domain Eukaryota; kingdom Viridiplantae; phylum Streptophyta; class Magnoliopsida; order Fabales; family Fabaceae; genus Arachis; species Arachis stenosperma. The sequence goes on along the minus strand of NC_080386.1, from coordinate 24,897,532 downwards.
ACCATTGTCATCACCGTGTGCGGCATGAACCATATCATTCGGTTTAACTAAGCATTTATCCGAGAATAATTCAATTTAACTCATTATAATCCTCCATAGTATATTCAAAGCTTATAAATTAGTGATTTGACTTCATATGGGGGGTAAACAGGGTTATAAATATGTTGAGAAAGTTAAATAGTTCGAAAATAACATTTTCGAAAAATCAGCATGATCATGCGTACGCACGATTTTGATTCGGGTTGCACATCATGCGTATGCATGCCTCGTGCGTACACGCGATTCAATTCTGTTTCGCATTCATGTGTACACATAACCCATTCGTTCGTGCAAGATTCAGTTTTTCACTCTCATTTTCAAATATCAATAACTTTTTTTACAAAATTTCATTCCTTCATTCTTAGACTGTTTTAAATATCTTTTCACTAGCTTTAATTAAAGACAAATTTCATCAAATTCTAAACTCTAAGCACTAAGTTATGCCCTGTCAAGGTTAGTCAAAATTTTGTTTTTACCAAATTCACCCAATTGTCAATTCTTACCAAAACTTAATTGAATTCTGTTTCAAACTATTCCGAAGCCATTTCTCAACATTCTCAACACTCATTCATCAATCTCTATCCATTTAACCCCCAATTAAACAAGTTTCAATCCGACCAATCCAACTTCCTAAATCAATATCCAATCAAATTCTCAACATATAGCACTTAAACTTCACAAATAAAAATCAAACCAACAAATCCATCATTCAACTCATTCTCATTAATTTAATCACTTATCACACGTGGCAATGCCACCGCTTACCTTGACTTACGAAGTAGGAAAATACCTCACTCTATCACGGTCTTAGGCCCAAACTCTCACATCAACATCATTCAACTCAATTTCATAGCTCATCACAAGTTAATCAAAATTATAATATTCATTTACTAATGAAATATACATTCTCAATCATCATCATGTATAATGGTTTCAGTGGCTAAGAGAAGGGGGGTTGAATCTTAACCCATTTTTTTTTTGCTAACACTTGCTGGACTTAGAGGAGACTTTTCTGTTTTTAGCTCGTCCCTAGCCACGAGACTTTTTCATTTTGTCTCGTCACTTGGCACGAGACATTTTTGGATTTTGCTCCTGTGTAGTAGAAACAAAAATGGAGTAGGAAAGAAGGAATATTACACCCAGATATATCCTGGTTCAGCTGCTAAGTGCAGTGCAGCCTACATCTAGTCTCCATCACAACAATGATGGAATTTTACTATAATCAACCAGATTACAAATTGTAAAGTGCTAACCCAACTTACAAGGGGATTCCCACAGAATCATGAAACACAACATAGATGAACAAAGGAACTCTAAGACATCTATGGCTTTTTCTTTTAATTTTGCACTCTCTGCCTTTTTCCGCTCTATGGCTTTTTCATACAAACCTCACTGTTTGCCTTTTTCCATGAGAATCAAGACATGACAAAATTAAACAGAAAAATACTAAACAGAATACATTGAAGGAGAAGAAAATCTGTAAGCTTAGGTAGCTCTGAGAATCCTGTGCCTTGCACTCTCACTGCTTATTTCTAACTCCTTGAATCAAACCGTGAATGTTCACCCCTTTTATAGAGAAGTGAAGCCTTCACAGTTGAAACACAAAACCGAGCTTAGCTTATTTTCCTTCAAAACAGACCCGGTTTGGCCACAGAGAGAGAAGAGGAAACTCATGCAAAAACCAACATGCAAATACCTCTAGTCCTTCCTTGGTCATCACTCTTCATCAATCCGAGCGCTCCATCCTTGGCTTCCTCTCCAAGATGGATTTCTGGCCCTTGATGCTTCATGATGATGATGGCTTCATCTGCTCCAATCTCTGCCTCTTCCATCACTTCGCCACTCTAGCTACTTCCTGTGGTGGTTGAGCAGAATCAGAGACAAGCCATGCCTCCAAAGATCTTCCTTGCTGGCCGAATCTTCATCTTTCTTTTTGAGTATGAAGGATCCGATATTGCCTCACCAAATCTTACCACTTTTTGGTTATTATTTCAGCCACAACATACTTTTAGTTTGTTACGTTTTCTTGCCATCATTAGCTTGATGGTCTTGATACATGCAACTTCTTCTTCCTTTTGGTAGCTGAACTTAGCTTCCATTGTTTCCTGGACAATAACCGAAGGAGAAGAAGGAAAGAGATGAGAGAGAAAATATTGCACTTTAGTGAAGATAAGAAAGAGAGTGAGATAAATTAATTAGATTCGAAACCCAAGCCTAGAAGCGTGTAGTGCACTTAAGGCTATCACATCATTTCTCCACTTTCTCTTTCCATTTTCCAAGGTCTGCATTAAGTACAATAGAACAAAATTTGAAATCCATTCAAAAGTGAATTTGATTTCCGTGGAAACATGCATGGAGATTTTTCTCTCTATTTCTCAATTTGGACCAAGTTAATGGATCTTTCCATCAAACTTAGTTTGGGCTAATTAACATCAATTATGGCCCAATAATAATTCAGCTTTTGTTGATTATAATCTTTGAATCAAAGCTGAGCAAAATTCACACTTGGGCTTTGCAACATTTCTTTTATTTTTGTTCGGCCCAATTAAAATTCTGCATCACAAAATTATTAATTAACATATGTTAGATGAAAAACAAATTAATAATTTTGTAATTAAATATTTCAATAATGTTTGTTCATCATCAAAATTAAATTAGAGTTTTCCAAACTCATCAATCTCCCCCTTGATGACAAACATTATTTAAAATTGAAATGGAAAGAAATTTAAAGATTGAGTAAGGAATACTCCCTTTGAATTTGAATTTTTCCCCCTTTCTAAATGTCACATGGCTTCCCCTTAATGTATGCTATTTTACCAAGGGAAGCACTAACCTGTAATATTTGAATCAAGCTTCAAGTAACAATGTTATTTAGCATTTTTATTCATGATGCTAAATGCTTGATTTATGAGCAGATTTGAATGATATACAAAACTCATTTGTTATCAGTTATCTGATTTTCTGCTCAATGCACACAACATAATCAAACAGAAATAATTTTTGCTGTTCAAATTGGTTTAAAAAATATTTTCCAATAAATCAGAGCAATCATAGTTATGGTAGGAAAAATAATTTTCAAGCAAGATATAATCTTTCCAAGCACAGCAATTATTTCCATTAAAAATTAAGAGAACTGCCAAAAATAAATTCAACATAAAGCATTTTATCAAGGTAATTCAAATGTATCATAAACACAGTAAACACAATTTACCAAGATAAAAATCAAATGATGGCAGCAATATATTCAAAGCAATATTCAGAGCAGATGCAAGCAGATGCATCAATCAAAACATGATCACAATTAAAACAGATACTTCAATCAAGCATCAATCCTCTTTAACATGGGTGATCATGAATTCTCAAGAGAGAATTTCACCCATGTTTTCCAATTTCAATTTTCATCATTTTTCTCCCCCTTTTGTCATCAAAGGAGCACTTGCAAACAGTTTTGATATAGCAAGCAAAATATTCAAAATATAGTCAAAACACAGCAGAGTATAACCGGACAAAAGTATTCATACAATTAATCAAAAGTTCAAATAGAAACCAAATAACACTAGAATTCACATAAGTCATCAGATAGATTGTACTTCTAATTCAGAATCAGCATTCTTGTCACCAACCCCTTCTCCTTTTATGAATGAAACCTTAGTCTCAACATCTTCATTTGTTAGATCAACTTTAAAATATTCAAAGATCCTGGTGAGAAACAGTCCATATGGAAGATTAGGCCTTGTTGAACTCTTGACAAATTTCCACATGTGTCTTATCATAAGGTATGCAAATGATATTTGTGATGAAGTAACGAGAGCAAAAAGGACAAGAAAATCAGACACTGTTACCCGATGGCGTGGACCACTTTGTGGCATGAGAACATGAGATATGATTTTGTAAAGAAGAATTGTCTTATCTGGACCAAGTTCTTTGAGAGTTGGTGCCATACCATCTATTTTGGAGAGATTTTCGCAGGTGTGATTTAAAGCCATCTGATAGGTGATCCTAACCTGTAAATCCCATTTTTTAGACATGTATGCTCTTGGTCCTTCTTCTTTGTAACCTAGAGCCATCCCAATGGTTCTAGTATCAAGAGTGATATGAATCTTCTTCACATATGAGTGGATTGTGCCATCAATAAGTCTCATGTTGGCGTAGAACTCACGAACTAAACCTGGGTAAACTGGCTTCTGGATGTGAAGCAAAGGAGTCCATTGAAGATTATCAAACAGAGAGGAGACATTGATCCCTTTGTTGGAGAGTGAGTCTAGGCTGACTAGATAAGTAGTGCAGAGATTGCGTTCTTTCAGATCTTCATTGTGGAATTCATGGGAAGCACATGAGTCGAACCTAGATCGATCATAGTGAGAGTGTGACTTATGAAACTTTTTCTTGTAATCCCATGACTCCAAATTTGCTGGCTCCTTGGTGTCATTCAAGGCAATCTCTTTAAACTTCCGAGTGCTCTTTTTGGATGTGCCCTTTTTGTTCATGATAAAGAGAGTGAAAAGGTAGGAGATGAAAGAGTGAATGGAACCGAATTGCGTGAGAGAGGATGGATGGAATAAATGTTGAGTGAAAGGAGAATATGAGAGAGTTAATGCACAAGGTGGGTGATTAATGACCAGGGTGGTTTCCAAGAGTTTGAAAAGGTGGTTTCCTTAAATCAAGGGATTAGTTGAAAAAGAAGGATTTGATTTGACCTATGATTCTTACAAAAGATATGATAAGACAATTTTGAGATTTGATTTTCAAGAGGTGAGGAACTAACAAAATGGTCAGAGTGGGGTCAAATAAGATTTTATGGGGCCCATGAGAAACAAAGTTTGCGCAACCTCCCCCTTAATCATAGCTTCTCCAACATGCTTGAAATTTATCTCGTCCATTCCTACGAGATAAAACTGAACAGAGTTAGAATTTCACAGATTTTCAATAAAACTTAGAGCAAGCATTCCCAAGCTCTTTCTTAAATAACAGAATCTATCTTCACAGAGGGGTTTTGTAAAAATATCAGCAAGTTGTTCTTCAGATTTTACAAATTGAATATCAATAGTACCCTTTTGCACATGTTCTCTAATAAAATGATATTTGATTTCAATGTGCTTTGTTCTTGAGTACAAAACAAGATTTTTTGAAATATTTATTGCACTCATGTTATCACAAAATAAGGGTATACTATTGATTTTTAATTTGTAATCTTCCAATTGAGTTTTTAACCAAATTAATTGTGAACAACAAGCAGATGCGGATATATATTCAGCCTCAGCTGTGGATAGAGCCACTGTGGCTTGTTTCTTGCTTGACCACATGTTGAGTGAGCTTCCAAGGAAGCAACACATGCCGGAGGTGCTCCTTCTATCCACTCTATCTCTTGCATAATCTGCATCACAAAACCCTACTGCACAAAAATCATTAGTTTTAGGATATCATAAGCCATACTCACTAGTTCCCTTAATATATCTAATGATGCGTTTAACAGCCGTAAGATGGGATTCTTTTGGGTGAGATTGAAATCTTGAACATACACCCACACTTTGAACAATATCCGGTCTAGAGGAGGTAAGATACATTAATGAACCAATCATTCCCCTATACCGTGTTTCATCCACATCTTGGCCATCATCATCCTTTTCAAGTTTAGTGTTAGGATGCATTGGTGTTCCCATTGGTTTGGAATTTTCTAAGCCAAATTTCTTTATCAATTCTTTTGCATACTTGCCTTGGTGAATAAAGGTACCACTAGGAGTTTGTTTAATTTGGAGGCCAAGAAAGAAAGTTAGCTCTCCCATTAAACTCATTTCAAACTCACTAGTCATGAGTTTTCCAAACTCTTCACACAAGAACTCATTGGCCGATCCAAACACAATATCATCCACATAAACCTGAACAAGAAGGATGTCATCATTAGAAACTTTAATGAACAAAGTAGTGTCGGTGGTTCCCCTTTGAAAATGATTTTCTAATAGGAAGGCACTAAGCCTTTCATACCAAGCTCTTGGAGCTTGTCTAAGGCCATAAAGAGCCTTTGAGAGTTTAAAAACATGATTAGAAAAATCTTTATGTTCAAAACCGGGGGGTTGAGCCACATACACTTCTTTATCAATAAAGCCATTAAGGAAAGCACATTTGACATCCATTTGAAACATTTTGAAACCCTTGTGGGCAGCATAGGCAAGAAGCAACCTAGTTGCTTCCATTCTAGCTACCGGAGCGAAAGACTCATCAAAATCTATTCCCTCTTCTTGATCGTAACCTTGGGCCACTAATCTAGCCTTGTTACGAACAACTTGTCCATCCTCACCAAGTTCATTTTTAAAAACCCATTTAGTACCCGTTACTTTCTTACCATCCATATGGGATACTAGTGTCCAAACCTCATTCTTGTCAAATTGAGCAAGTTCCTCTTGCATTGCTTTAACCCATGAGGGGTCTTCAAGAGCTTGTTTAACATTGTTGGGCTCCATTTGTGACAAGAGGGCAAGATTGCTAGGTTCGGTTTGTCTTTTGGTGGAGGATCTTGTGGTTACACCTTGAGAGGGATCACCAATGATGAAGTCATGAGGATAACCCCTCATGGACTTCCATTCTCTAGGCTTTCGGACAAGTGTTGAGCTTTGATGAGTTTCTGTTGGTCTTATTGTTTCAGTTTCTCATGCTATCTCAGGAGACAAAATGGAAATATCTCCTCCAATCTGATGAGATAATTCTGGACTGGCAGATTCTTCAATTTGGGCTGATTTGGGATTCTCTTTGCTTGTTCCAGCTCCTTCACAATCTGAATCACTCTCTATCAAAGTACTGGAAATTAAGTTAGAATCACAAAAAATAACATGTATGGATTCCTCTATGATTCTATGTTCTTTAAGGTAAATTCTATAGGCTTTGCTAGTGGTGGAATATCCAACAAACATTCTTTCATAAGATTTTGGATCAAACTTACCAAGATTTTCCTTATTGTTAAGTACAAAGCATTTGCATCCAAAAACATGAAAGTACTTAAGATTTGGAGGGGTTCCTTTCCATAGCTCATAAGGGGTTTTCTTTAATCCTTTTCTAATTATTGTTCTATTCAAAATATAACATGCTGTATTTACAGCTTCAGCCCATAGAAATTTAGGAACTTCATTCTCACATAACATAGCCCTAGTCATTTCTTGAAGGCTTCTATTCCTTCTTTCAACAACCCCATTTTTTTGAGGTGTTCTAGGGCATGAAAAATTATGAGAAATTCTAAAGTCATCATAGAATTTTTCAAAGTCTTGGTTTTCAAATTCTCTTCCATGATCACTTCTCAAATGAGCTGTAATACCCGGTCTAACCAAAATTAATTAAATAATGAGTTAAGTAGGAGCAAATATGGTTGGAAGATTTGGCAATTGGAATTTGATGATTTAAATATGAGATTTGGATTTAGTGAATTTTTCCGAGTCGGAAGACATAGTTTTCTGCGTAAAAGCGCGCAGTGGAATTTTGACCGGAAGTACCGGCTGAGATCTGTCTGGTACTGCAGCTGAGAAAATTGATTATGAGTAAATAAGATTAAGAAATGAGGAATTATAATTAGGGGAGGTAGAAATATTTGAAGTGCGATTTAGAGCGCTAATCTTAAAGGTTTTGGTCCAAAATTGGGCCAACGGACAAAAATAAGTGAACTGGGCCTAAGTGGGCCCAAGACCCAACATATATAAATATTAGTTATGAGCATTTCAGCTCATTTTGCCCTAAAGAATGAGTGATGGGCGCTGAATTGAGAAGAGAGAAGAGAAGAGAGAAAACCTAACTCTCTTTGATCTTCTAATCACCATAACTTGAGCTACGGAGCTCCGATTGACGAGCCGTTTGCGGCCACGCGTCGCTCTTCTCATCCTCTACATTTCTATCTAAGTTTTGTGGTGAGTATTCTATTTATCTCTGCCCAGTTTTCGAAATTTCCCACTGTTACATGTTTTTGGAAAGTTAGTGTTGAAATCTTGTGATTTTGGGTGTTTAGGGATACTCTATCATGGATTCTAAGTGAGTTCTATCCCTACTTCATATGGGCTGAGGTAATAAGTGCTCAAACCCTTGTGATTTGTCATTTTTATGAGCCCTAGGTTGATGTATGTATGTGATATTGGTTATGTTAGTGTATTTGATGATCTTGGTGCACAATTGGGAGATTGGTGTTGCTTGAGGAGATTTGGTGAGGCTTGGGGCTAAGGTTGGTGGAGACTTCTAAAGAAGAGGCCCAATTGATTTGGCTACAAGAGGTACGGTTTAAGTTTCATTTAAGTACCGTGTGGTGTGATGAGAATTTCTAGGCTAGGTGCCCCTAGGATTAAGTTTGGATTGTGTAATTGGTTGGTGCTAATATGCATAGTGGGTATGTAATGTGAATTAATGATTGGGTTGAGAATTGTGTGACCTTGTATGCTTGGTGTATTGAAAATTTGATGTTTTGGGTAATGAGTATTGATTTGTGGTTTATGCATTTAAATTGTGAAATTGGACCGGAGGCCGTAAATTTTGGGCCGGAGGCCGGGAAGAGGTAAGGAAGGTAAGTTGATGTGTGCATTGTATGATGGCACAAGTGATTGGATAAATTTCAAATAATGAATATATGAATGATTGGGTTGGTTATTGAATAATGAGGTTTGAGGAGTTGAAGTGTGGAAATTGGTAATTTTGGGTGAAATTGTATAGATGAAGTATGTTTGATTTTGGTTGAAATATATTATGTGGTCATATATGTGAGTATGATTATTGATGCTTTGATGGTATGATAATGCATGAGAGATGTGTATGTTGTGATATATGCTTGAGGAATGATTAAAGTTGATTTGGGGGTGAAACCACGTGATAGTGAGTATGATATTGATTATGTATAATGATGGTTGATTGGAAATAGTAGTGTTGGAAATTGGAATGAGGAAGGATGTATGACATGTTGATATGTTGGTAATTTAGCCATTTGTTTGAAATGGGTAAAAATGGTTGTATGGTGGTTTTGTGAATCGTGGTAAAGTGTTAATGTATGAGTTGAGGAGGCTTGATGTTGATTTTGGTATATTTTGATTGGTTTCAAAAGGGTTGAAATTGGCATGTTTTGGTTGATTTTAAAAAGGGTTGAAAATGGCTTGTTTTGAAAATGGCACTTTGTGGTTTTGTATGAAAAATATGGTTTTTGGGCATACTTTGACGGTACATAACTTGGACTACGGATCTCTGTTTTGTACCAAATCTGTTTAGAAATGAAATTGGATCCGGGATGTCCATGCCGTTCGAAGAACGGGTGAAAAATGATTTAAAATGAGAGGGTTATGTCCGTCGGAAGATTGGGGGTTGAATCTGTGAATTCTGCAGCTTTTAACTTAGAAAATTTTTAGCAGAATGACCCTCCACGCGTAGGCGCACTTGGCGCGTACGCGTCGTCCTTCGAGAAGGCACCATCCACGCGTGCGCGTAGTGTGCGCGTGCGCGTCGATGCGCTGCACCCAATGTCCAGCCATTTTTTCGAGAGTTGTGCCAGAGTTGTGCCAGTTTTGTGCCTGGGGCGCAAATGCACCCACGCGTACGCGTGGCTGACGCGTACTCGTCGTCTGGCTGTGTTTCAATCCGCGCGTCCGCGTGTATGACGCATACGCATCGATGAGCTTTGTGGCCATCCACGCGTGCGCGTGGAGTACGCGTACGCGTGGCCCTGTTTTCATCCCAAAGTTAATTTTTGAGTTTTAAAAGCCAAATCTCATACTTCTAAGCCTCCAATCTCACCCCTTATGTATTAAATCATTATGATATGCCTAGTAATGAGAAAGGAGCTAGGGGATGTGGTAACTTGCAAGTGAAGCAAAGGGAAAAGTTATGATCAATGATGATCAACGATGATTATATGAGATATGGAGGATGACAGTAGAAGTACCGTGTATGCCATGAGCCGAAGGGCTATATTTATTGATAAATGGCTGGTTCTTGATTGAACCATGAGCCGGATGGCTGAGTTATTGCCGGGTCACGGCAAAGCCATTATTGATTATGGCTGAGTATAAATGCATATATGATTAATGAATGAATGTGTTAAATGGATAATAATGGAAAATGTTGAAATGTGATGTGTAACCCCGGGTAGTAGGCAGTGGCGTTGTCCACTTGCTCCGGGTATGAGACGGAAAAGGATGTTTATGATAAATGAGTTAATTATGGAGTTTTGAATGAATGTAACTCTGATACCTGGGTAGTAGTAAGGGTTGGGGTTCGTCCCACTTGCTCCAGGTTAATGTTTGAGATTTGATAACAATGAGGATTGATAATATGAATTGAGATTGAATGAATATATGTTTGAGATACCTAGGCAGTAGCAAGGGTTGTGGTTCGTCCCGCTTGCTCCGGGTTAATGCTTAAGATACCTGGGCAGTAGCAAGGGTTGTGGTTCGTCCCACTTGCTCCAGGTCAGAGATTGTGACGCCTGGGTAGTAGCGGCAGTAGTGGTGAATCTACTCGCTCCAGGTTGAGCTTTTAAACACCCGCCTGGGTAGTAGCCGCAGTAGTGGTTGTTCCACTGGCTCTGGGTTGAGCGGGTAGTAGCAAGGGGGTTGTAGCTCAAACCTACTTGCTCCGCAAGGGGTGTTTGTGTCCAATGGTTAGCTACCAGGACATGTCGGGTTGGCTATATAACCGACAGATGATATCATCAGCCATAGGGCAGGCATACATCATTTGCATATGTTTGAATTGTTTGGGTTTGCCTATTTGTTTTGGATTTCTATATCATAAATGCTATGTTACCTGATTACGTGCTACTTGTTCTACTTGTACCTTATTTGTGTGTTACTTGTCTGTATTGTTCGTGTTTGTACAACTGAGAGATCCCTCATATTGGTGTCGGTGGATGTTGGGGGCTGTTCTTGATGAGATGAATTGATGATGAAATTGCATGATGATGATGATTTTTGAATGAGATAATGTGAGCCCCCTGGGTAGACGCAGTGATGTGATTCCACTAGCTCCAGGCGAGGGTATGATGTATTGATATAGAGTTGCTGAGGCAGAACAACTGGTGATGGTTTTGCTTGTGATTTTGAGTCTGATTCGTGGAAGAATTAGCGAGTTGGGAAACATGTGTAACATGAACTAGATTTAGTATCCCCTTATATTAGATGCCTATTTATGGATTAGTGAGAATCTAGGCTGGATACTTGGTGAAAAGGAGTTTAGGATGCTTAGTGAGTTTTTATTGCAGTGCATTGTATTTATTTGGCACTTTTACCGTACTGGGAACCCATGGGCCCGGGGTTCTCATTCCGTATATATCTCTTGTTATTCAGATACAGGTCCAGGTGCTCAAAAGTGAGCTGTGGTTCGTCTGAGAGACGGCGAAGATCTTTATTTTCTCTACTTTGTGTTTTGCTTAGAATCTCTCCATCCTTGTTTTGAAAAGATTATATTATGTATTGAACTCTTTTGAACTTGCCTATAGAGGCTCTTGTGTTTCCTTTGGGAGAGATTATGATATACTGTTGTCAACTACTTTCATACTGTACCCTAGCCGGCCTAAACTTCGCGGGTCGCGACTAGTGGCTATTTACTTATGTTATATATATCTATATGTTATCTATCTCTTAATCTCCTTTATGCCTTGTCCGTATATCGCTTTCGGCTTCACGGTTTAACTTTTCGTTGTCGAAACGTGAGTGATACGTCTTCGCGATTTTATTTCTACTCTTTTCAGGCTTCTCGATTAATACTCCTTTCAAAATTACCTATATTTATATATTAAAAATCCACCTGAGAGTCGTACCACCGTAATATCATTGACTTATGACTCGAGCATAAGGATTTGAATATTAGGGTGTTACATTATGGTATCAGAGCAGTTCGTCCTCGTGAGCCTGAGGGATGGAACTGCTTATGCTTCAATGCATACTCTGAGTCTGTGCCTGTGCTAGTTAGGGTATCTAACCGATACATCTAGCATGAAGTCCGTGAGTGTACCTTTGGTACTTTGAAGCACTATACTTCCGATATTGAGACTGATCAACTTGATATCGATTGTTTGGTGTGTATAGGAACCAGATGGCGCCTCGTGGACTCGGTCGGGGACGTGAGAGAGATCGTACTAATACACAGGAACCAGAAATCAACCCGAATAACCCGGTAAACCTTATGGCGGCGTTGGAGAATATGGCTGTTGCTATGCAGGCCACTGCGGAGGCCCTTGGGCAACAGATAAACAATAATGGCAATGGCGTAAGGGAAGCTCAGGGTCCGATGACACTGGCAACTTTCTTAAAAGTTAACCCACCTAAGTTCAAGGGAACCACTAATCCGATTGAAGCTGACACCTGGTTTCAGGCCATGGAGCGAGCACTACAAGCGCAGTTGGTGCCTGAAGAGCAGTGTGTTGAATTTGCTACCTATGTGCTCACGGAGGAAGCATCGCATTGGTGGCAAGGGGCTCGACGTCTCCTACAACAGGGGAATGATCTTATCACTTGGGAAGCCTTCCAGGTGGAATTCTATAAGAAGTACTTTCCAAATTCCGCCAGGACAGCCAAGGAATTGGAGTTACTACAGTTGAAGCAAGGTGCTATGTCCGTATCTGAGTATACAGACAAATTTGAGGAGCTATTCAGGTTTTCCTGCATGTGTCAGGGAGCTCCGGGAGACTTCGAGGAATGGAAATGCATTAAGTATGAAGGAGGGCTCCGGAGCGACATCTTGAGTTCAGTGGGACCAATGGAGATCCGAACTTTTTCAGAGTTGGTGAATAAGAGCAGAATTGCTGAAGAGTGTGTGAAGAGGATGGTTGCAGAGAAAGGAAGTCATAGAGAGCACAACCAAGGATTTGCACCAAGGGGTCGAGAGTTTAAGGAGAGAGGATACATACAACACTTTCCCCAAGGACGGAATAACTTTGCAACGAGTGAGGAGTCCCAAGGAAACGGTAAGGGAAAGCGGACAGCGACTTCTTCTGATGTTTCGAGCTGTCAAAGATGTGGAAGTCATCACCCAAATAGGCCGGGCCGATTGGGGTTAGGTGTATGTTACAAGTGCGGGTTACCAGGGCATGTATCAAGAAATTGCCAACAAGGAGAGAGTCAGGATGCGGGCCGATTGCGGCAGTAAGATTGAGGTAATTGCAATAATCAGGCTTAAATGGCAGTGTGTGATTTTATAATACCGCCTGTACAGTAAAACTGGGAATGTCGAGCTTAATATTAGACTGAGAAGCAAACCAGATGGTCCGAGTAAGGAATTTCCTTAATACAAATGGATAAATGCCTGTGATGTAAATGATTTTCTGTTGAAAATGATGTGTTGTGTTTGTTTTGTAGTTGGTTGATTTCTAGATTTTTGGTAAAACGGATTGAACCTGTGACTTTTAGTTCCTTTGATTTAAATAGATAAGAAATGGTCCTAAATGATGGATTTAGAAACGTTGATTTGAAATACCAGTCATGCTAAGTTGTGGTTGGGTACTTGAGGAAATAAGTGATGGAGCTAATACTTGACGAGAAATCAAAGTGGCATAACGGAAGCTTGCTAAAAGCGTTAGCATAATATGGTAATAATAAGGAAAAGTGGGGTATGATTAGAAATGCTTTATGCTTTGAGTACTTAAAAGTTTAGTGAGCTTATACAGATACTGATTCTCGATAATTGGAATTAATTGCGGCTGTGAGCCTTAATGGTTCTGAAACGGATGAGGAAATTATCATTGATGCATAGTCGGATTTAGATGATGATTGAGTGCAAGTTGTTGTGTTCGAGAGATGAGTGCTATGATGTTTGGTCATGGTGACCTTGGATTTAGATCAAGATTTGTAATGATCGGTCTCAGAGGAATCGTTTGGAAACCTTTAAATTGCAATACTGATGCGGTACTGAGATTGGTTTGAGGGAACCCGTGACGGGTGGTAAACTCCAATTTTTGGGGAGGTGCTGTTGAATTTTTTTTCCAAGAATTTGAAGGAGTGTTGGTTATATTTTTGAAAATGATTTTTGATCTAAGTAACTTCAACAAAAGAGATGTGTCTCGAAAGCTTTTATAGATTAGTAAAGGAAAGCGGATTCTTAAGAGTTTGTCAGCTTGTTAGTCCAAACACATTGAATTCTAAAAACGAAGAAAGCTTTGATTGATTATAGTGATGTGGGATGATGGCTATGATTAACGAAGATGGCAATATTATTGATGACATGATTTGAGATTTAATAGGATGTGGGTTGATAAGACGGTAAAAGTAAGGAACGAGGCTGTTGGTCAGCGTTGAACGAACGACTGAGACCCTCAGGAATAGAGAAATCAGAGCGCGACAACGGAAACGCGCAGAGTAAAAGGACCTTGGAACTGTTATGCGTTTGATATAAAGGCATACTATGCTCGCGTACTCGTAGGGATGGATGGAATTTTTGAGTGCGAAAATTTCTGTTAGGGGGGTAGAATGTAATACCCGGTCTAACCGAAATTAATTAAATAATGAGTTAAGTAGGAGCAAATATGGTTGGAAGATTTGGCAATTGGAATTTGATGATTTAAATATGAGATTTGGATTTAGTGAATTTTTCCGAGTCGGAAGACATAGTTTTCTGCGTAAAAGCGCGCAGTGGAATTTTGACCGGAAGTACCGGCTGAGATCTGTCTGGTACTGCAGCTGAGAAAATTGATTATGAGTAAATAAGATTAAGAAATGAGGAATTATAATTAGGGGAGGTAGAAATATTTGAAGTGCGATTTAGAGCGCTAATCTTAAAGGTTTTGGTCCAAAATTGGGCCAACGGACAAAAATAAGTGAACTGGGCCTAAGTGGGCCCAAGACCCAACATATATAAACATTAGTTATGAGTATTTCAGCTCATTTTGCCCTAAAGAATGAGTGATGGGCGCTGAATTGAGAAGAGAGAAGAGAAGAGAGAAAACCTAACTCTCTTTGATCTTCTAATCACCATAACTTGAGCTACGGAGCTCCGATTGACGAGCCGTTTGCGGCCACGCGTCGCTCTTCTCATCCTCTACATTTCTATCTAAGTTTTGTGGTGAGTATTCCATTTATCTCTGCCCAGTTTTCGAAATTTCCCACTGTTACATGTTTTTGGAAAGTTAGTGTTGAAATCTTGTGATTTTGGGTGTTTAGGGATACTCTATCATGGATTCTAAGTGAGTTCTATCCCTACTTCATATGGGCTGAGGTAATAAGTGCTCAAACCCTTGTGATTTGTCATTTTTATGAGCCCTAGGTTGATGTATGTATGTGATATTGGTTATGTTAGTGTATTTGATGATCTTGGTGCACAATTGGGAGATTGGTGTTGCTTGAGGAGATTTGGTGAGGCTTGGGGCTAAGGTTGGTGGAGACTTCTAAAGAAGAGGCCCAATTGATTTGGCTACAAGAGGTACGGTTTAAGTTTCATTTAAGTACCGTGTGGTGTGATGAGAATTTCTAGGCTAGGTGCCCCTAGGATTAAGTTTGGATTGTGTAATTGGTTGGTGCTAATATGCATAGTGGGTATGTAATGTGAATTAATGATTGGGTTGAGAATTGTGTGACCTTGTATGCTTGGTGTATTGAAAATTTGATGTTTTGGGTAATGAGTATTGATTTGTGGTTTATGCATTTAAATTGTGAAATTGGACCGGAGGCCGTAAATTTTGGGCCGGAGGCCGGGAAGAGGTAAGGAAGGTAAGTTGATGTGTGCATTGTATGATGGCACAAGTGATTGGATAAATTTCAAATAATGAATATATGAATGATTGGGTTGGTTATTGAATAATGAGGTTTGAGGAGTTGAAGTGTGGAAATTGGTAATTTTGGGTGAAATTGTATAGATGAAGTATGTTTGATTTTGGTTGAAATATATTATGTGGTCATATATGTGAGTATGATTATTGATGCTTTGATGGTATGATAATGCATGAGAGATGTGTATGTTGTGATATATGCTTGAGGAATGATTAAAGTTGATTTGGGGGTGAAACCACGTGATAGTGAGTATGATATTGATTATGTATAATGATGGTTGATTGGAAATAGTAGTGTTGGAAATTGGGATGAGGAAGGATGTATGACATGTTGATATGTTGGTAATTTAGCCATTTGTTTGAAATGGGTAAAAATGGTTGTATGGTGGTTTTGTGAATCGTGGTAAAGTGTTAATGTATGAGTTGAGGAGGCTTGATGTTGATTTTGGTATATTTTGATTGGTTTCAAAAGGGTTGAAATTGGCATGTTTTGGTTGATTTTAAAAAGGGTTGAAAATGGCTTGTTTTGAAAATGGCACTTTGTGGTTTTGTATGAAAAATATGGTTTTTGGGCATACTTTGACGGTACATAACTTGGACTACGGATCTCTGTTTTGTACCAAATCTGTTTAGAAATGAAATTGGATCCGGGATGTCCATGCCGTTCGAAGAACGGGTGAAAAACGATTTAAAATGAGAGAGTTATGTCTGTCAGAAGATTGGGGGTTGAATCTGTGAATTCTGCAGCTTTTAACTTGGCGCGTACGCGTCGTCCTTCGAGAAGGCACCATCCACGCGTGCGCGTAGTGTGCGCGTGTGCGTCGATGCGCTGCACCCAATGCCCAGCCATTTTTTCGAGAGTTGTGCCAGTTTTGTGCCTGGGGCGCAAATGCACCCACGCGTACGCGTGGCTGACGCGTACTCGTCGTCTGGCTGTGTTTCAATCCGCGTGTATGACGCATACGCGTCGATGAGCTTTGTGGCCATCCACGCGTGCGCGTGGAGTACGCGTACGCGTGGCCCTGTTTTCATCCCAAAGTTAATTTTTGAGTTTTAAAAGCCAAATCTCATACTTCTAAGCCTCCAATCTCACCCCTTATGTATTAAATCATTATGATATGCCTAGTAATGAGAAAGGAGCTAGGGATGTGGTAACTTGCAAGTGAAGCAAGGGGAAAAGTTATGATCAATGATGATCAACGATGATTATATGAGATATGGAGGATGACAGTAGAAGTACCGTGTATGCCATGAGCCGAAGGGCTATATTTATTGATAAATGGCTGGTTCTTGATTGAACCATGAGCCGGATGGCTGAGTTATTGCCGGGTCACGGCAAAGCCATTATTGATTATGGCTGAGTATAAATGCATATATGATTAATGAATGAATGTGTTAAATGGATAATAATGGAAAATGTTGAAATGTGATGTGTAACCCCGGGTAGTAGGCAGTGGCGTTGTCCACTTGCTCCGGGTATGAGACGGAAAAGGATGTTTATGATAAATGAGTTAATTATGGAGTTTTGAATGAATGTAACTCTGATACCTGGGTAGTAGTAAGGGTTGGGGTTCGTCCCACTTGCTCCAGGTTAATGTTTGAGATTTGATAACAATGAGGATTGATAATATGAATTGAGATTAAATGAATATATGTTTGAGATACCTAGGCAGTAGCAAGGGTTGTGGTTCGTCCCGCTTGCTCCGGGTTAATGCTTAAGATACCTGGGCAGTAGCAAGGGTTGTGGTTCGTCCCACTTGCTCCAGGTCAGAGATTGTGACGCCTGGGTAGTAGCGGCAGTAGTGGTGAATCTACTCGCTCCAGGTTGAGCTTTTAAACACCCGCCTGGGTAGTAGCCGCAGTAGTGGTTGTTCCACTGGCTCTGGGTTGAGCGGGTAGTAGCAAGGGGGTTGTAGCTCAAACCTACTTGCTCCGCAAGGGGTGTTTGTGTCCAATGGTTAGCTACCAGGACATGTCGGGTTGGCTATATAACCGACAGATGATATCATCAGCCATAGGGCAGGCATACATCATTTGCATATGTTTGAATTGTTTGGGTTTGCCTATTTGTTTTGGATTTCTATATCATAAATGCTATGTTACCTGATTACGTGCTACTTGTTCTACTTGTACCTTATTTGTGTATTACTTGTCTGTATTGTTCGTGTTTGTACAACTGAGAGATCCCTCATATTGGTGTCGGTGGATGTTGGGGGCTGTTCTTGATGAGATGAATTGATGATGAAATTGCATGATGATGATGATTTTTGAATGAGATAATGTGAGCCCCCTGGGTAGACGCAGTGATGTGATTCCACTAGCTCCAGGCGAGGGTATGATGTATTGATATAGAGTTGCTGAGGCAGAACAACTGGTGATGGTTTTGCTTGTGATTTTGAGTCTGATTCGTGGAAGAATTAGCGAGTTGGGAAACATGTGTAACATGAACTAGATTTAGTATCCCCTTACGTCAGATGCCTATTTATGGATTAGTGAGAATCTAGGCTGGATACTTGGTGAAAAGGAGTTTAGGATGCTTAGTGAGTTTTTATTGCAGTGCATTGTATTTAATTGGCACTTTTACCGTACTGGGAACCCATGGGCCCGGGGTTCTCATTCCGTATATATCTCTTGTTATTCAGATACAGGTCCAGGTGCTCAAAAGTGAGCTGTGGTTCGTCTGAGAGACGGCGAAGATCTTTATTTTCTCTACTTTGTGTTTTGCTTAGAATCTCTCCATCCTTGTTTTGAAAAGATTATATTATGTATTGAACTCTTTTGAACTTGCCTATAGAGGCTCTTGTGTTTCCTTTGGGAGAGATTAGGATATACTGTTGTCAACTACTTTCATACTGTACCCTAGCCGGCCTAAACTTCGCGGGTCGCGACTAGTGGCTATTTACTTATGTTATATATATCTATCTGTTATCTATCTCTTAATCTCCTTTATGCCTTGTCCGTATATCGCTTTCGGCTTCACGGTTTAACTTTTCGTTGTCGAAACGTGAGTGATACGTCTTCGCGATTTTATTTCTACTCTTTTCAGGCTTCTCGATTAATACTCCTTTCAAAATTACCTATATTTATATATTAAAAATCCACCTGAGAGTCGTACCACCGTAATATCATTGACTTATGACTCGAGCATAAGGATTTGAATATTATGGTGTTACATGAGCTACTTTTAAATCTTTTTCATTTTGAATTTTCTTGCAAAAGGGTTGAAAAAGCATGGAAAGCATCATTTTTATGAGCAAAAAAAAGTACCCAACCAAATCTAGAGTAATCATCTACCACCACAAGACCATAGTGTTTACCTCCTAAACTTTGAGTTCTAGTAGGACCAAAAAGATCAATATGTAACATCTCCAATGGCCTTTTGGTTGAGATTCCATCTTTTGATTTAAAAGAGGATTTTACTTGTTTGCCCAATTGGCAAGCATCACAAGTAAGATCCTTATCAAACTTGATGTTTGGAATTCCTCTAACCAAATTCTTTTTGACTAGCTTAGAAATTTGGTACATGCTAGCATGACCCAACTTTCTATACCAAAGCCATTTTTCAGATTCAAGAGATGTAAAGCATGTTACATTTTGTTCCTTTAAATCCTCAAGAGTTAATCCATACACATTGTTGCATCTTTTAGCTTCAAATAGAACATTCCAAGTTTTCTCACAAACAACTAAACAAACAGACTTCTTAAAAATAACTTCAAAACCCAAATCACAAAATTGACTAACACTAAGTAAATTATGTTTTAAGCCATTGACAAGAAGAACATCAGTTATACAAGATGAAAAGTTTTTACCAACTTTTCCAACAGCCACTATCTTTCCTTTTCCATCATCACCAAAAGTGACAAGTCCTCCATCATATTCATCAAGCTTTATGAAGAAGGTTGTCTTTCCGGTCATATGCCTAGAGCATCCGCTGTCCATATACCACATATTTTCCTTCCTCTTGGATGCTAGGCATACCTACAAAATAAGCTCAAGTGACCTTAGGTATCCAAATTTTCTTGGATCCTTTCACGTTAAACCATCTCTTATGTCCCAAATCATTGTAATAAAAAACAACCTTGTAAACTTTATCACCGATCATTCTTTCACCAAAGAAACATTGAACGGGAAAATGACCACTTCGGTTACACAATCTACAAAACCTTGGAGTTGCTATTTTGTTAAAGTAGGTGGGATCTTGAAACCTTGTGTCATTGGATGAAGAAGCTTTATCTTTAAAAGAAGGTTTCTTGTCAGATTTATAAAATCCCAAACCAGCTTTATCAAAGAGTGGTTTTTGACTAGCCAAAATTTGACTTAGATTTTCAGAACTTTGAGTAAATTTAGCTAAGTCATTTTCAAGATTTTTAACCTTTTCCAGCAACTCTTCATTTTCTTTAAAACAGTTTACATATGCAACTACTGAGTGATCACTTTCACAACTTCTAAGTTGGGCTTTCAACTGCTTATTTTCTTCCACAAGATCACAGGCAGTTTCGGCTTCCCTTAGCTTTTCTTTGAGAAAATCATTTTCAGCTTTAAGAATGAAAATTTGTTGTTCAAGATCTTGATTATCAGTTAGAAAACATCTTATTTTTTCAGAAGGTGGTCTATCATGAGATGAAGGTCTTCAGTGTCAGGGTTTTGAAAAAATACCTGATCTACATGATTTGCCATGAGACAAGGCTGTGACTTAGTTTCAGATTCTTCATCACTGTCTGAGTCATTTTCTAAGTCTTCCCATGATGCCATCAGACCCTTCTTCTTTTCTCCTTTTTTCTTCTCCTCCCTTTTTAACTTGGGATAATCAGATTTGTAATGCCCCATTTCCTTGCAATTGAAACAAGTCACTTTGCTAAGGTCTTTCTTCATTTTCCTTGAGCTGCCGCCTTTTCCTTTGAACTTCATCATTTTCCTGAATTTTTTGGCAAACAACACAAATTCATTTTCAGAGGAGTTATCACTGGATTCATCATCCGGAGGGTTAGTTACAGAAGAAAATGCAATTCCTTTCTTTTTTGACTCTTTTTTCAAATAAGTATTTTCAAAAGCAAGAAGGTTTCCTCTCAAATCATCAAGTGTTATGGAATCAAGATTACTGCTCTCAGAAATGATTAAAGCTTTTGTTTCCCACTCTTTAGTGAGACATCTCAGCACTCTTCTCACAAGCACAGAATTAGAATGTGTTACTCCCAAAGCATCCAAGCCAACAGTGATGGTATTGAACTGTTCGAATAGTTCATCAATGGATTCTCCTTCCTTCATTGTAAACATTTCATATTCCCTGTTTAACATGTCTATCCGAGTCTTCTTTACAATGGTGGTTCCTTCATGAGTGATTTGTAATTTATCCCAGATTTCCTTTGCTGTTGTGCATCGTGATACCCGTCGGTACTCCTCGAAGCTGATAGCACAATTGAGTAGATTTATGGCCTTGGCATTTAGCTCCACTTTCTTCCTATCTTCTTCGGTCCAGCTTGCTTCTGGTTTAAGAGTGACTACTCCTTCAGCACTTGTGTTAGTAGGAAACTGTGGTCCTTCTAGGATGATCTTCTAAAGCCTGTAGTCTACTGCTTGCACAAAGATCTTCATTCTCTCCTTCCAATAGGTATAGTTTTTCCCATTGAAAAGAGGCGGCCTGTTGCTTGACTGTCCTTTTGTGAGATTGTATGATACTAGATTCGAGCCACTGCTTTCTGTCATGAGGATCTTTTCTCCAAGCTGCAAAGCTTGATCTCTTTGAGACCAAGCTCTTATACCAATTGATGGTTTCAGTGGCTAAGAGAAGGGGGGTTGAATCTTAGCCCCCTTTTTTTGCTAACACTTGCTGGACTTAGAGGAGACTTTTCTGTTTTTAGCTCGTCCCTAGCCACGAGACTTTTTCATTTTGTCTCGTCACTTGGCACGAGACATTTTTGGATTTTTCTCCTGTGCAGTAGAAACAGAAATGGAGTAGGAAAGAAGGAAGATTACACCCAGATATATCCTGGTTCAGCTGCTAAGTGCAGTGCAGCCTACATCCAGTCTCCATCACAACAATGATGGAATTTTACTATAATCAACCAGATTACAAATTGTAAAGTGCTAACCCAACTTACAAGGAGATTCCCACAGAATCATGAAACACAACATAGATGAACAAAGGAACTCTAAGACATCTATCACTTTTTCTTTTAATTTTGCACTCTCTGTCTTTTTCCGCTCTATGGCTTTTTTATACAAACCTCACTGTTTGCCTTTTTTCATGAGACTCAAGACATGACAAAATTAAACAGAAAAATACTAAACAGAATACATTGAAGAAGAAGAAAATCTGTAAGTTTAGGTAGCTCTGAGAATCCTATGCCTTGCACTCTCACTGCTTACTTCTAACTCCTTGAATCAAACCGTGACTGTTCACCCCTTTTATAGAGAAGTGAAGCCTTCACAGTTGAAACACAAAACCGAGCTTAGCTTCTTTTCCTTCAAAATAGATCCGGTTCGGCCATAGAGAGAGAAGAGGAAACTCATGCAAAAACCAACATGCAAATACCTCTAGTCCTTCCTTGGTCATCACTCTTCATCAATCCGAGCGCTCCATCCTTGGCTTCCTCTCCAAGATGGATTTCTGGCCCTTGATGCTTCATGATGATGATGGCTTCATCTGCTCCAATCTCTGCCTCTTCCATCACTTCGCCACTCTAGCTACTTCCTGTGGTGGTTGAGCAGAATCAGAGACAAGCCATGCCTCCAAAGATCTTCCTTGCTGGCCAAATCTTCATCTTTCTTTTTGAGTATGAAGGATCCGAGATTGCCTCACCAAATCTTACCACTTTTTGGTGATTATCTCAGCCACAGCATACTTTTAGTTTGTTACGTTTTCTTGCCATCATTAGCTTGATGGTCTTGATGCATACAACTTCTTCTTCCTTTTGGTAGCTGAGCTTAGCTTCCATTGTTTCCTGGACAATAACTGAAGGAGAAGAAGGAAAGAGATGAGAGAGAAAATATTGCACTTTAGTGAAGATAAGAAAGAGAGTGAGATAAATTAATTAGATTCGAAACCCAAGCCTAGAAGCGTGTAGTGCACTTAAGGCTATCACATCATTTCTCCACTTTCTCTTTCCATTTTCCAAGGTCTGCATTAAGTACAATAGAACAAAATTTGAAATCCATTCAAAAGTGAATTTGATTTCCGTGAAAACATGCATGGAGCTTTTTCTCTCTATTTCTCAATTTGGACCAAGTTAATGGATCTTTCCATCAAACTTAGTTTGGGCTAATTAACATCAATTATGGCCCAATAATAATTCAGCTTTTATTGATTATAATCTTTGAATCAAAGCTGAGCAAAATTCACACTTGGGCTTTGCAACATTTCTTTTATTTTTGTTCGGCCCAATTAAAATTCTGCATCACAAAATTATTAATTAACATATGTTAGATGAAAAACAAATTAATAATTTTGTAATTAAATATTTCAATAATGTTTGTTCATCATCAAAATTAAATTAGTGTTTTCCAAACTCATCAAAGTACAACATCAATCACATATATCAATTCATGAGACTCACATAATCACCAAAAGTATAATTTTTCATATCGATTTATAGCAATCTTTAGTAATAAAATGATTTTAAGAAAAATCCTTACCTCATTGATGGTGGTCTCCAATCTTTGAATTCTCTCATTCTGACTAAATCAAGCTTTCTCAACGCCAACCAGGCCTCAAAAATTGCTCCACAACCACACTAAACACCAAAACAAGCAAGCAACTCTAATATCACCAAAATGACACATATATCAACCTAGAACTCATAGAAAATAGAGGTTGGAAGGAGAAAAAGGTCACCTTACCTTATTCCATTTAAATTTAGGGTGAAACCCACTTGGAATCCATACTAGAGTACTTCTAAAGAACCAAAATCACAAGATTTCAACTCACATATACCAAAAATACAAATTCAGTGAGAAATTCAAAAATGGTGCAGGAATTTCAGACTTACTCACCATAACAATTAGATAGAATTGAAGAGGATGAAGAGAGCGACATGTGGCTGCAAACGAATCGTCAATGGAGCTACGGTTAGGAAGTTATGATCAATTTTGTGAAGTGGTGAATAGTGTGCACTTAGGGTTCTTCTTCTCCTCTCTTTTCTCTTCTTTGTGCTGAATGTGTGTGAATGAAGGGAGAGTGTTCTGAATTGTGAAGAGTGGAAGCCTTATAAGCCTTGGGTTTTGCCCAACATGGGTCCGTTTGTGATCGTTGGGTCCGTTAGCCCTATTTTAGGCCAAAACTTTTAAGATGAGTACTCGAATTTATGTTCTAAATATTTTTCTTTGTCATTCATAAAATATTTTTCAAAATATCAACTAACTCATATTTTAATTTTCAAAAAAATCTAGAGTCTTACAGCCTAAACCTACTTAAGAACGAAGTCCTTGTTGTATAATGTGGACAGATGTATTACGTTCATCATGTTATAGATCAAATTGTATAAGAATTACAAAATTTTTCAAACTGTGTTATAGAATGAAAATACTATGAATTTGTGGAACAATTTGAAGGACAATTTTTATCAAGGTGATGTATTTAGAAATGTTGAGCTTTTTTTTTTTTGGTTAAATACAAGGAGACATAAGCATTATCATATTTCACTAAGCTTAAGGTGATTCGAGAGGAGTTGAAGAATTTGAGGCCACTGTCACTTTTTATGTGTGCAAGTGAATGCATATGTGGTCTTGGAGAATTCCAAATTCCATTATCTAAGTCTATTGTCATGTATTGTGATAATAGTTCTGAACTCCATATTATAGCCAACCCCGTGTTTGATGAGGCAAAATTGATACACTCGAATATTGGCAAGTGCACCAAATCACATTAAGTAATACCACGGTGAGTGGATATCATTCCCACGAGGATTAACGGATTGAATCAAGTAACATCTAATTGAATCTCTAATTAGATCAATCAAACCTTGACAAGAGGATTGTAAATATTGAAGTAGAACAAAAAATAGTGAAGAAAAAATTGTTGTGACTGAAGGGAGGTTTAGAGAATTAGGAAAGTAATCAAGGAATGAGAATGTTAAAGGTTTTGAAAATGTTAAATTTTTAGAAAAAGCAGTACTTGTGTTTTCCTAGTTTGACTCATGTAAAAATCTTTTCACAGCAAATCATTTATAATCAAATTTTAATTCCTTGGTAAATTAATTTTTTTTAACTTAATTAATCTCCAATTCCTTGGTCAACTAATTAAGAGCAGAGGTGAAGAATGATTTTGATTTTAAACCACACAATATTCAAAGATTATCCTTAGCTGAATTATATGTCAGGTATTCAAAGACTAGTTTTAAATAATTGAAGATTATGAGATGAATTTTAAGCTAATTCTGATATTTAATTTTTCAAAGTAATAATAGAATCCAAAACAGAATTAGAATATTTTCCAATACTTCGAACCATTAATGATGAAGAACGCAACTCAATCTTGAAAAAGTAGAAAATCATGAATCAAAATAAAGAAAACACTTGCATTACTAATCCATAAAATAAAACAGAGCTCCTAATCTTTAATAGAGAAATTTAGTTACTCATGATAGAAAGAAAATAACCTAAAACTAATGAGGTGCTGGATGGCTCCAGTGATGATTCGATGATCATTAATGTGAACCCTGTTCTCTTATTTATAATCTAACTTCCTAATTAATTGAAATTTAAAAACTAATCTTATATTCTAAAGAGAAAGATAACAACTTATTCGAATTCAAATCTAATCTAATCTAAATCCTAACAACCAAATCTTATCTTTTTAGAAGAAGTTATTGCAAACTAATCTTTTAAATTTTGAATCTTTTGAATTGAAGGGAAGCTTCCTGGGAGTTGACTTGGTACTTGGCGCTGGGCTTGAAGACATTGGCACTGGGCTTGATGACATTGGCACTGAGCATGATGTTTGGGCTCCCAGCTTAGGTGCAGGGGTACTGGGCGCCCAGCACTTGTGATTTAGGTGGAGCTAGGCACCACTTTTTTTAGCTAGGCATCAGCCGCCTTGCCTCCTCCCAGGCACTAAGGTGTTGGGCTTGGAATGGAGGAATTTGGTGCCCAAATTGAGCGCTGGACTTGGAGGATAAGGCATTGGGCCCCAATCCTTGGGGCTGGGCTTCAGATTTTGGGTGCACAATTTGGAGTCTAAGCACTAAGCTTGGCCTCCTTGAGTTTGGCGCCAGCTTTTCTTGAAGTACACTGGTGTTTTCTTCTAAATTTTATCCTGATTTGTTTAATTATATTCTGAAAACACAATCATTCCAACACAACTCTAAACATATGATTAGTTATCAAAACTTCACTAAAAACATAAGAACTTTGATTTAAATATAAGAAAACTAATTAAAATAAAACCTAAAAATAACTAAAGATGTCTAGGCATCAGTGTTTCACAAGTACACAAAGCATATAGAAGTATATTCTCATATGGCAGGAAAAAAGTCTCTAAATGAATTAGTGAAGCTATCGGCAGTTCGTACTAAGGAGCAAGTAATAAATGTGTTCACAAAGCTCCTTGTTCCTTGCTCCTATTTCATTTAGGACCTACATCTCCAAGCTTCGGCTATATGATTTCGATACCCTTAAGTTGGAGGGTGTTGAAGTTATAGTTGGAAGTTGCCACACTATAATTAAAGTGGATGAGTTGTATAATATGAAATTTGTTGCTAGTTCCTAATTGAATGAACTCTGATTTAGTTATAGTTAAGTTAGCAGAATTAGTTAGTGAGCTCTTACTAAGCAAGTTAGCTAGGCTGGTGTTAAGATATTTATCAGGTAGTTAAAAGTAATAATAGTATAAGTAGTTATCTTTAGAATTAAGTAACTCTTGTATGTAGCTTATCATTTTGCGAATCATAGCAAATTCTCTCTCGATCTACATTACTTTCTCCTATGGGTGTACGCGATTCGATCCGGCCTTAAAGATCTGGTCTTGGTCTAAAGCAATTTTATACATTTTGGCCCAGTTCCAAAATGACCTGGGGCTGACTCAAGGAAAAAAGAAGTTACTTTGGAGACCAACTCAATCGAGTCTGGGCTAGAGCTCAAGTCACCCAGCCTGGCTGGTGAGAGTCCCTAATTTCAATATTTTTTTTATACTTAGTGTCACTGGTTTCAACTGTAAACCACAGACACAATCTCTCTCTCATATATATATATATATATATATATATATATATATATATATATATATATATATATATATAGGGCATGCATCTAGGCTTAAAACTCCCATTCTCAAGAACTCTCTCAACCCTCGTCTATACACCCACCAGTTACCGTCACTAGCCTTAAGGTGTTCTACATCGAAATTGGCGCTGCTCTAATTCTGCTCGACTACTTCACAGATTGCTCTAGTCAAAGCTGCTTTTCTACGCTACACAATATTTTCACACTGCACTACTCGCCAATAAACCTCAGTCACGATGCCAGCAATAGCGGTTGTGAAGTGTAAAGGTCACTTCTTTGCTCCTGATCCTCTTCTTTTCATATTCCTTTTCTTCTTTGTACTGCTGGTCTGCTTGTGAAGAAGGTCAATGACGAAGCTCAGTCCCGCAAAGTTTAGACCTGCCACGACCAGCCCTGATCCCCTACTTAGCCGCCTCCTTTCCCTGTTCAAGGTCATTTTAGGTAATGCTTCTAAAAATATGATTATGGTTTGAGGATCCAAATTTTAGGTCAGTAATTATAATACTTGATCTTTTTGGAACTTGTTGTTATAATTTAAGGTTGATTTATTGTTTTGAACTTCTGAGTTCTGATTATTGTTGATTTGTCTCCTTGTTTGGTTTTAATTTGTTCTGATTTTAATTAAACATGTTCTGATTATTGTTGATTTGTGTTTTATGTTTAGTTTTGATTTGTTCTAAATTTAATTAAAATATATTTTGATTATTGTTGATTTGTTCTCCTTCTTTAGCTATGATTTATTCTGATTTTAATTAAAACCTATTATGATTTATTGTTGATTTATTTTGATAATTGTTTTAATTTTAATCGATGTTGGCTACCAACTTATTTGTAACAGTTAACAAATAAGCTTTTATCTCTTTTTATAAATTATTATTAAAAATTCAGATTTTACTTGATATAATTATGTCCTAAAAGTATTTAAATTTCATCAGATCTAACACTAGATTAAATTTAAAAAATAAATCCAATATATACTAAGGACCAAATCTAAATTTGTATAAATTTATTTTTAACCGACCCATGTACATTGTATTTTCTGTGTACTCTCTATGCACATAAATCACCACATTTTCATCAAATACAAAATTTTTACTTCATATTATTTAACAACAATAATAATAATAATTATAATACTTTTCTTTAACTATTTTGCGGTGATAAATTAATGTGGAATGTGAAAGAAGAATTACTCTTTCTCCATGGTATATGAAATTACATTTTATAAAGAATAACAAAAAAAAAATAAAAAATAAAAAGTTTGAAGCGGAAACATTGTATGATTGATTTTTGAACTTATTTTAAGTGTACGTGTGTGTGTTCATGTCGTTCGTGGTTTCTTTTTATTGTTTTTATTAAGATTTTGTGAATTGGGATTAGAACGAAAAAAATATATTTTTGGGTTAGATGATGACAACATGAGATTTGAGCCTGAGAGCATAGTATTTAAACCCTAAATATTATTATTTTATATTAACTCCGTTCACCTTTTCTCTATACAATCATAAAAATAAAATATATTTGAAATAAAAATAAAGTTATATAGAAATTAATCAGACCATTTTAATCCACGCTTCAATTTTTTAATTTTCTTTTCAAAATAAAAAAAAATCAACATAAAAGTGCTTTGCATAAAGTCATAATCTTGCTCACGGGATGATGTAGTCCTCCCCCTACACAAGCATATCTATAGATTTGGTTAAAAAAAAACAAAAGAAAAAGAAGTATTTGTTTTATTATTATTACTCCTAATTATCAAAATGAAGATTAAAAGGACAAAAACATGTAATTTATTATATTAAGTGATGCATGAAGCGTTAAAAGACAAAAACATTCAAGCTATTATATTCGAAACTATTTATATTGGAGGGTGATAGAGTAGGATACTGGTTTCTTTATGTGTATGCTTCAAATCTAGGCGACAATATTCCTCACAAACGGAACCCACCAAGCTATAGTATCCCTTATTTGCTCTATAATTAAGCGTCACATGCTACTTGTTAGCTTAATTAGTAGGCATCAAACTATTATAGTCCCTCTCAATCTCTATCTACTTTGTTTCTTTACTTTTTATTTCGAGTGAGTTCTAAATATGATTAGTAATTCATATTAGTTAGTAGTTATCACTTAATAATGTTTCTAAGAAATTCATATATTGATACTTTTCATGTGTTTACTAGCATGCTTCTCTTTATTTTAGTTAGTCTTTAGCTTTTAATTCCAAATCGAGTACTACATATATAGGAAGATAGACCTAATTTACTGAGTTATTCCATTCACAATGACAGGATTTCATTTCTGAACGATCTTGAAGAGTTTTGTCCCTTATATAAAATAATAAATACTTAAATTGGTCTCGAAAAAATTTGAAATAAAATATTTTATTTATTAAAAATTCTCAAAAATTATTTTTATTGAACTGTTTTTATTCGTTTTTAGTTAAATTTATTCCAAATTAATTCTTAAAAAATTTTTAGTCAAATAATTTAATCCTCAACAAATTTTAATTATCAATTATTCTCTAATTTTTTATTTTTTTAGATAAATCAATCCTCACGTTAAATTTTGTTAAATAGTTAGATGAATCAATTTCTATAGTTATTTAATAAAAGACATAAAAGTTTTATGAATTTCTTAATTTTAAGATCAATCCCACTAAGTAATCAAAATGTATTCTACCAACTCTTGCCAATTTTTGTTAGGTTGGACTTTAAAGTCTATAAAAAAAACACACCTCAATTACTCAAATTTACCATAATTCAGAATTATATTTTATTACTTTTTAATGGAAGTGTTTTTTTTATTGGAAGTGTCTTTGTAGATGTGTCTCCTTATGCATGTGTCTTTTAGTGGAAGTGTCTTTAATCGAATTGAGAAGGTGAAAACGAGATAGAGGGAGCGCGATGCAGTGGACGGTGGCGATGCCAATCACGAGGGGAAGGGTGCCGTGGTGGTCCTGCAGAGGAGAAAATTGCACTTGCAAAGCACGCGTTGCGGTGACAAAGATTGGTTGCGGAGGGCACCGGCATTGCCCAGAGGATCGTCGGGGTGGAGGCCGCGGTGGCGGGACAGACGCGAACCACCGAACGCATTTCAAGCAGTGCAACTAAGGGCGCGACGCAACAGCAACAGCTCCACGGGGAGGGGTTCCATCTGGCGGTAAAGTCAACGGTGGTGAAGGAAGAACGACGTGACAACGAAGATGACAGTGCGTCGAACAGTGTGCACGGCGTTCCGGTGAGAGCGCAAGTTCGAGGACACTGTTGATGATAGGAGAAGGTAATAGAGGATTGGAGGTAGCGTGACTGTTATTGCTTCACGTTGCAAACACTCCCAGCGGTCCGCGTGGTGGTGAAGACAACGATGGTGAAGGAGGAACGACGTGATGTGTCGAACGGTGTGCGTGGCGTTCCAGTGAGAGCGCAAGTTCGAGGTCGCTGTTGATGACCGGAGAAGGTAATAGAGGATTGGAGGTAGTGTTACTCTTGTTGCTTCACGTTGCAAACACTCCCAGCAGTTACAATCCTAATTTTCAAATATCTAATTAATTGATATCAATACCTTCCTAATTTTAGTTTAAAAGTAAATAATTATTGTTGTCAATAGTTGGCAGATTCATTTTTGGTTTTCTATACTTTTTCTTTTAAGATTAGTCTCTCTATAAAGACAATCAATATTATGTATGGCCTTATTTGTCTAATGAAATAAAAGTTTGAGACTGATTTCATAATTAAGATTTATTGAGAATTAAATTGTCCGAATAAAACTTTTTTAGAGACTGTTTTGACAACTAAGTCCCCAACAAATTTTATTATAAGAAAATTGAGTCCCAAAAAATATTATTTTAAAATATATTAATCCTCCTTCAAAATGACGAAGATACCAATCTATTTGATGAGAATAATTCTCAATGACTTATATATTGATTAAATATTTATCGAGGACCAAAGCATTAGATTTAGAACATTTTGATAACCAATTTGAATATTTATTCATAAAAATATAAAAAACTTGATAGCATAAAATTAGTTTTATAAGTTTCAGATAAACCAAATTACATATAATTGACATAAATAAAAAAAAGTTCAACTCATCAATCATAATAAGTTACAACTCACAACACAAGTTTACAATTCATAAGTGTATACAGTAACATTAAATTAAAT
Source organism: Arachis stenosperma (assembly GCF_014773155.1). Lineage (NCBI taxonomy): Eukaryota > Viridiplantae > Streptophyta > Magnoliopsida > Fabales > Fabaceae > Arachis > Arachis stenosperma. Next base: position 24,866,407 of record NC_080386.1, on the reverse strand, counting down.
TAAGGTGAAAACTTATATGCAGTTGTCTTCATATGAAGTTGTTAGTTGAAAAATATTAAATGATAACATAGTCAAAACATATCTAATCATCTAATGATTCTCAACTATCAACTTCACATAAAGATAACTGTATGTGAATATCTACCTTAAATTAATGTCACAAACTAAACAATCAGAAGTGGAAAGTGTAAATATAATAAGCACAAGGTACAAAATATAAAGGAGTCTTCGCGTTCCGAGAGAGTCTGGCACGCTCAACAAAGTGTGTCATGTCCTAAATCTGGAAACAAAATTCGATAACGGGTGAGAATCTGAAGGTTCACTAGGGTAATAATTCTAAAAAAAGACTATGTAAAAAGATCTGAACCCGTTAGACAATTCTAAACTCCAAAATACACCAGATTCAAGCTACGGTCCTTTCTAAATTCAAACAGAAAAAATCAAACTAAATCTGAGTTATACTGGTGATTTCAAAATCTCAGTTCTTCCCGATACAAGTCATCATCTCTCTCTATATATCATAATTACCCAAATTTAGTAATTCTATGTCAATTCTCAATTCCAATGGTATAGATTTATTCTTAATATTTAGTCTCAACTTGGAGCAAGTGCGATGAACCATAACCCTTGCCTCTACCCAGGGAGCTCAAATATCAATCTAGAGCAAGTGAGACAAGGCCACAACCCTTGCATCTATCCAGGCAACTCAATATCAATAAAATTCATTTCCATCATCAATCCTTATTAACACATCGCATTAAGAACAACTCTCAGCATCACCACCATCAGCATAAGGGATCTCTCAATTGTTCAAACACATACAAAACAATACAAAGCATACACAAGTAGAGAGAACATATAAAGACAATTAGGTCAAATAGCATATAGATGCAAGTATTCAACAAGGCAAGCCAAATACAAGATGCACACCCAAGCAACACACACAAATGCAAACAATGCATGCCTATCCTACTAGCCATGAGCTCACGCATTGATTATGCTGCCAGACCCAACTCGGGTAAGCGGGATTCACCAATCGTCCTTACCCGTAGGTTTCACAAGTAAGTGGGATTCACCAACCATCCTTTCCTAGAACACGCAAGCGGGATTAACCATAGTCCTTGCCTATCACATTGGACCATGAGTAAGCGGGATTAACAAACTTTTCTTACCATGTACCTCGAACAAGCAGGATTAACCAATCGTCCTTGTTCGGAACAAATGTTAGTCAATGTGCAAGCTGGATTAACTACTGTCCTTGCCTATCACATTAAACCCTGAGTAAACGGGATTAACTAACATCTTTACCAGGTACCTTGAGCAAGCGGGATTAACTAACCAACCTTGTCCGGAACAAATGTCAGTCAATGCGCAAGCGGGATTAACCACCGTCCTTGCCATTGTAGTAAAATCTCAAGCAAGCAGGATTAACCATCGTCCTTACCCAAAAAACCATGAACAAGTGGAATTAACCACCATCCTTGCCACGACATAACTCAACTTAGTGTGCAAGTAAGATTCACCACTGTCCTTGCCACGAGCAAACATCAGTTCACAATAAAGTTTTTAACCAGTTTTTGAAATCATTAAGTTCATTAACCACATTCTCAATCAGTTTATCAATTCCTTCGTCTCGTGAGTAGGATAATACCACCGTCTTCACAGTCGACGGGATAAACCTCTGTCCCCGCATCTACACCACAACCATGGAACAAGTGGGATGAGACTTTTGTCCTTGTCCAGTGTAGGTGCCAAATTAAAATTGAATTAGTACACAAGCGAGATAACACTCGGACCTTGCCAATCCAGCCATTCAGGCCATAATCAATAATTGTTAATGTCTTTTAGTAATCTCATAAGTGATTTAACACATTAACCCTAATTCTCTATCAATTTACCCATTTTATTCTATCGTGAGTGGGATAATACCATCGTCCTTATCGCGAATGGGACGAACCACCATCCCCGCAACCATGTCATCCGGTTTAACCAAGCGTTTATTCGGGAATAATTCAATTTAATCCATTCCATATAATCACACTCATTCCAAATTCCAAAAATTAGGTATCGAACCTTAATTGGGGTTTACAAAAGGTTACAAGCTTTCCGGAAAGCCAAACAGTAAAAAATATAGTTTAATTGAGAAAACAAGACTTGTGCGTATGCATCACCCTTGTGCGTACGCACAAATCAGAAGGACTTCCTAGCTTGTACGTACGCATGACCCCTGTGCGTATGCACAACTTAAAAAATTCCTGGGTGTGCATGGACACATCCCTCATGCGTATGCACGAGTCTCTTTACTCGCTCTGCCCGGTGCGAGTGCACAACCATGTGTGTGCGCACACATACCAAAATTTCTGGTTTTTCTACAAACTCTCAGATTTCAGATTTTTATACCTAATTTCAAACACTCATAACTTTCTCTCTGAAATTTTGTTTTCTTCCATTCTTAAATCATTTTAAAGCTCTTCTCATTAGCTTCAATTTAAGATAAATTTTACACAAATCCAAACTTCAAGCACCAAGTTATAACACATCAAAGTTGGTCAAAATTATGTTTCTACCAATTTCACCAAATAGCCAATTTTTCACCAAAACTCAATTCAATTCATTTCATTTTCAACCTATTCCAAAACTACTTCTATACATCTCAACACTCATTCATCATCTTATATCCATTCAACACCTAATCAAGCAAGTTCTAACATAATCATTCCAATTTCACAAGTTTTCTAACAATAATCAAGTTAACAATCCACTCATATAACCAAACCTTTTCTTTTGAAACCAAAAACCCTTTTTCTCCATTTCAATCCATCCTCACCCCTTTCATTCATTACTCATCAATCTCAATAATTATTCAAATCAAACACATTTTCCATATTAAATACCAAATTCATTATCACAATCACAATCACAAATCACACCAAATTTACTTATTCCACTCCATCAAACTTATTCGAACTTACCATATAGGGGATATCTCACCCTATCTCGGCCTTCAGTCCAATTTCTATATCAATTGCCAATATAGGCAATCATACCACACCAAGTCAATTATACACATCAAATTTTTATTCATACCATTATATAGTACTCATCAAACATCCAATTCACATAATCACACTAAATCAAACTCCATCATCAACTTACATCATTCAACGCTATTTTAGGGCAATTAACCTAGGTTTTCACATAGTGTTACATGGTGCTTATCCGAAATTAAGACATGTACTTTTGTTGACGACTGTCTCAACCTCTGAAAAACTCTTTTTCGACAATACCAACCTCCATCAAATTCTCACCACTTCGATTCACAACTAAACTCTACACCAAATCAATGCCAAGACCAATTCCAAACTAGCCAAAATAGTTTGCACAATCTAATCACAATAGTAACTCAACATTCATACTAGGACTTGGCTTAAAATCATGGATAATGAAAGGTTTGAGCTTCCTTATCGTATCTCACGCAACCTTGGACTGAAATCCATCAAAACTCAAGGTTGAACTTTCCCTAAACATTGAAAAACCGAAATTCCTCAATAACTCAATCCAAAAATACGAACTGAAAGAGAACAAAGAAATGGGAAATAAATTCAAAATTTCTTACCACAATACTTAGATAAAATTGAAGAAAAATCCAAGACGAATGCGTGGCTGTAAATAGCTCATCAATTGGAGCTCTAGAGAAAAAGTTATCGTGATTCGAAGTTGATGAAGGTTAGGGTTTGCTCTCCCTTCTCTCTATCAATCCGCCTCTCCCTCTCTCAAATGGTGATGTTACTGAAATAGCTAAGTCAGAGGCTTTTAAGCCTTAGACTTGGGCCCAACATGGGTCTGGTTCAATTATTTTAGCCGGTTCGCCTAATTTTGGACCAAAACCTTTAAGATTAGTGTTTTAATTCGTATCCTAATTATTTTTATTTTTTCAAACTATAAATTTTTTATTTTCTAATCTTTTTTGCTCTCATATAATTTATTACTTAATTATTTATCATTTTTCTGGGGTTTACAATAGCAAATCAAATTCAAAATATATTTAACAAAGAAAATTACAAAAAAATTAATAGAGCATACTCAAATAAGGAGTAGAAGTCTAACAACGTGGTCAACAACATCCAAGAGAGGAGAAAATAGTAGTGTGATCGAGTCACCCACGCTACTCTAATGACGGAAAGGGTAGCCATCCTGCTGCTCTGGCAACAATAAGAGAAAAAGAGAAGGTCAAATTAAAGGAGAGAGTAAGAGATATAAAGAATCGCTGGACCACCAATACCTAGACTATGATTTCAGACTTAAGAGACAAAAAAAAGTGAGAGGCTAACAGAGAGACAAACATAGAGGGGGGACCTAAGGTTTCATCCTTTTTCAATGCGAATTGAGCTTTGGGTTCACGTCGGGTTTGTACTAGGCCACGTGAAATCGACATTCTGGGCTATCTTTTCTTTATAAGACGTGATTTGTTAGCAAACTCTCAATTTTAACAATTTTATAATTTTTTTTAGAATTTTTGTACAATTGCTATTCCACCTACCCCAACAGTAGAAGCGTGACGAAAGGAGGGAATAGAAGTGTAAAATCGTGTATTTTTTCCAAGCAAAAGAACGATTCAAAATATATGAATAAATACTCAAATTGGTCCCTAAAAAATTTTAAATTAGACGTTTTAGTCCCCAATAAATTTTTATTTTTTATAGATCCCCGAAAATTACTTCGGTTAGACAAATTGGTTCCTTCGTCATTTTAAAGAAGGACTAATTTGTCTTATCGTAATATTTTTTGGAATCCAATTATCTTATATCAAAATTTTGATGGAAAATGACTGAAGGACCAATTATCTTACGAAAAAAACTCTCAAGAATTTCTAATGAATAAAATATTAGAGACTAAAGTGTCTGATCTGAAATTTTTTGAGAATTAATTTGGATAATCACTTTAAATGTTTATTGGAATATAGAATGACCACACACTCATACTTACAAGAGTCAAGTATGCTTTTTGTCCCTAATGTTTTTAAAATTTTTCAAAATTTTCCCTAATGTTTAATTTGATTCAGTTTTATCCTTAATGTTTTAAATAGTTTAAATTTTATCCTTATCATCAAATTTTTTCCAGTCAATATTTAATCAAATTTTTTCCAATTTTGCCTTTAATAAAAACCTAACCCTAATCTCTAAGCCACCAACAACCCTAAATGCCCCACCACCTCCATTACTCCAACCCCCACTCCCACTATCTTACCATCACTCTCATCACTACTACCTCCTTTCCTGCAGATTCCATGCCACCTATGTGTCGTACCACCCCACTCCCTTCGTCCTTCCTTCCGCTTCTAGTTCGCCCATGTCCTATCATCCACCTCCGCTTGTGGTTCACCTTCTCTTAGATTTGTTCTTGTCTTCCCCTTATCTCGGATTTTCGCTCGTCAATCCCCTCTGCCCCCACTTGTGGTTCACCCTTTTTTCCGTCTCTGATTCACCCTCGTCCCCCTCTCCACCTCCGCCTTTGGTTTGCCATCCCCCCACCTATAGTTTGTCCTCGTCCACCTTTTTCATTTCGCCTCTGGTTGTGCCTATTTCTCTTCTCGTTCTGTTCTCTATTTCTCTTTGTCATGCTTGTTTATTTATTTTTTGAAAATAAAAAAATAGAGATTTTTATTGTGTGCGAGAGTGGAGATTTGGGTGAGGTGTGATAGGGGTGACTCTAGTGGTAATTTGGTAGTTGTTACTATAATGAGGCTGAGTTTAGTGGTGAGTAAAAAATATTGTTGTGATGGCAAGGGTGATTTGAGGGGGTATATGAATGCATGTGGCAGTGTGGATGTGATAATGGTGGTAGTGGTGGTGAGGTGAAAGATTTGGAGGGGTTAAAATTGATTAGGATTAGACGATAGAAGGTTAAAATTGGAAAAAAATTTACTAGCTATTGATAGGCAAAAAATTGACGATAAAAATAAAATTAAAAATTATTTCAAATGTTAGGAACAAAATTGATTATTCAATTGTGTAAAATTTAATTATTTTAATGGTTGATCACTTAAAAAAATGTGTAAAACATTCATGTAAATAAATATATGAAGAATGTTAGAAGGCCATTAGAATTTAAAAATATAGACTAAAGTACGCTGTTAGATTACTAAATTAAAAAAATTGAGTTGATAATTAAAAATAATAAATTCTGATAGTCCTCTGACATTTCTCTAAATATATAATAACTAATTTTAAGTATTTATATATAATATTTTTTTATATAATTTCTTACAAAAATTGTATCATTTATATCGCATTGTGTTTTAGGAATTTAGATTTTCTTCATCCAAACTTTATTTATTTTAAAAAAATAAAAAGAAGTCCAAAATAGTTAACGATTTTGTTACAGAATTAATTTTTCTTTTAACTCAGATTCAGTCAATAAATAGTACTTTTTATTTTAAAATAACTATCACTTTCATTTTTTAGATTTATTGAAAATTTAATGTATCTAAATAATGGGGTACATAGGAAAATAAAGATTAATACCCATGTCATCCCTGGGTAGATATTTTGCTCACTTCGAATAAAGTTGAGATATGATCGATATCTTTCCCCGAAATATTCATCTTAAAGTTGGTGTGTACTATGCATCTTCAAACCATTTGCATATTGTTGTAGTTTATGTAAAAGATATATGCACCGCATCTTATGGTGACATGTTACTACTAAAGTTTTTGCTTTGCAACATTTTATATTGCGCTTTTATAGTATATGATATTTGAGGAATTATTATTAACGATCTCTAATAAAATATAATGGAATATTTGTGAACCTTAGTTAATTAAGGGGAAAAGCTTAGGAATGTATACGGATTAAATTGGATATGGCTGAAATTTTAATTCGATTTATGTTAAATTTATCGAATATAATATTTGTATTTTTTTTGTTTGGATTCGATCTGCACTTTTATGTATAGGATCAGATAGGATATTGGATATATCTGCACAAATTAAAAAAATACTTATTTCTATAAGAAATTCAATAAAGCATCTTCTTTCAACTTTTTTTTAACCTGTTTAGCAATCATTCATTTCTTAGACAGTAGACAGCAGTATCTCAAAAACTGAGCAAGTAAAATTATTGAATTTGTTTTTAAAAATTAAACCTCTACAGACAAGAATTAAAGAACATATAACATTTAGAACTAACATTTTTTATATCGAAGCAACTTGAACCAGTAATAATTTTTCTAGTATAACACATTTTGTATCTAAATTTAAAGAAAAAAAATAAATACATGAAGCACTGCAGGAAAGAACAGAAGACCAGAATATAGCTGGTGCGATATTTTACAATCCACAAACTAATCGGCAAGTGCACCGGGTCGTACCAAGTAATATCTTACGTGAGTAAGGGTCGATCCCACGAGGATTGATGGACTAAGCAACAATAATTAAGTGATTGGCTTAGTTAGACAAACAGAAAAGAGTGTTTTGGTATCCAAAGAGCATTAAACAGTAAATTAAGAATTTCAGAAAGTAAGCAGCGATGAGTTGGGAATAAAATATGGAGAAAACAGTTAAGGTTTCAGAGTTATCTATTTTCCGGATTAATTTTTCTTACTAACGATTTTAATCATGCAAGATTTAATTCATGGCAAACTATATGTGACTAGACCCTAATTCCTTAGACCTTTCTAGTCTCCTCTAAAATTAATTAACTGCCAATTTCTTGGTCAATTAATTCCAATTAGAAGGTGATGATCGAATTCCAGTTTATATGCCACAAGAATCCTAATTATCCAAAAATAAGGGGATTATATGTCACGTATCCTGTTAAATACAAATAATTAGAAATTCAGGATAATATGTTTTCAAGCTGTTGTTCAATTAAAGTGCTTTTTCAAGTTTTACAAGAACTCAATTAGAACATGGGTAATACTTCTGTTTCACCCAAATTCATAAAATAAAGAATGAAAACAATTATTGAAATATAAATCAAAACATGAATTAAATTAGAAAGAGCAAATGAATCAATCTATACAAATAGACAGAGCTCATAACCTTAATAATGAAGGATTAGTTGCTCATGGTTCAGAAAAAAATTAGGATTGTAAATTGGAATGGAATAATGTTGTGTTGGAATATCCCTGTTGACATTCCTTTTATAATTAATCCTAATTAATTTAAAATTTATCTAAAAATAAAATAATATCTTTTCCTAAAAATAAAATTTGAATTTAAATTCGAATTAATTAACAAGTCATCAGCTGATGGGTGGGGACCACTTGCTTTATCCATTCTGCAGCTTCTAATATGTGTTTTCTGGGCTGAAAACTGGGTCAAAACAGCCCAGAAATCGCCCCCAGCGTTTTTCTGCGTTTTCTGCACGTGGCGCATGTCACGCGTACGCGTTGATGGTCTTTTCCGCAAGTCACGCGGACGCGTCGGTCACACGTACGCATTGCTGAGAAAATCTTCAAATCACGCGTACGCGTCAGTCATGCGCACGCGTCGCCATGGATACCTCCAAATCACGCGCACGCATCAGGCACGCATGCACGTCGCTCCTCGCAGCCATCTCCTTTGATTCTTGTGCTGCAGAAACTCCATCAAATCTAGCTGAATGCTACCTAAAATAAACAGTATTGCACAAAATCAAAATAGCATACATAGTGGCTAAAATATAATTAATTCTTGATTAAACTCAACAAAATTAGATGTAAATTCACTAGGAAAAGATAGAAAAGATGCTCACGCATCACAACACCAAACTTGAATCGTTGCTTGTCCTCAAGCAACCAAAACTAACATAGGCGTAGGATGTGAATTTGCATGAGAATGAGAGTTCGATTAAGCTCATGTCTCTTTTTATAGTGGGGTTTATAACTGTAATCCTGGATAGGTTTGGCATCTCACTCTCCTTTGAATAAGGAAGATGTCATTGTCATTCGGAATTAGAATCCGGATAATATTATGAATTCTCTGATCTTTACATTTCAGTTTAATCCTTGAACACAGCAAAATTGACTTTAATTTATTTTTTTCTTTGGTGCTTTGCACCTTGAGCCTAGCCGTGACTTTAAATGTTTTGTCTCAAGGATTACTTGACACAGAAACACCACAAGCACTTAACTGGGGGGCTCTCTTTGAGTCCTGATTTTTCTTTCAGTTACTCCCAGACAGTGGTGCTCAAAGCCTTTGGCATACTCTGTTAAACGCACTTGGTCTCGACTCTAAGTGTTCTGTCTCAAGGATTACTTGACACAATCACACCACAAGCATATGACTAGGGAAACAACTCTTTGAGCTTTTAATCATGTCTGATCTCCCTAGTCATTGATGCTCAGAGCCTTGGACCTTGCTTTTAATTTTATTTATTTATTTATTATTTATTTTTTTCTTTTGCTGTTTGTTTTGCTTCAAGGATTAAATTTTTGTTTATTTCAGAGAAGTCATAATAATTCTCTAAATTCCCGTTCCTTATACATCAACATCCCTTCAAATATGCACTGTTCATATCATGCATTCAGAATCACAAAAAATACCACCACATTTAAGTAAATAAGACTATTCTTCAATATAGACCCACTTTCTCATGCAATATATCACTCCTATATTTTTTTTATTTGGATTCAAGCTCAGTGAGTAATACATGAGACATCTTTTCAGAATTAAAGCAATAGGGAGAACTAAACTAGTCCTAGGATTCTAACTAATAAAGGATCATGCAGCAAACAAAGCAAAATAGTAGAAAACCGGAACATAACATAGTAAAAGCGGGAAGGGATAAAAGAAATGAAAGAAACTCAACCACCTTAGTTATCCGAGCGATCCTTTTATTCTTCAGGTTGTGCTCCTCAGTGAAGATGATTCACCTCCCTTAGTGCCATAAAATTAAACAAAAAACCCTTAAGCGAAGCGTCAACACTAAACTTAAAGGTTTGCTTGTCCTCAAGCAAAGAAAAACTGAAAATAAAAACAAATAGTAAGAGGAAAGAAGAATATCAGGATAAAAGAACAAGAGGGAATTAGGATTGGGAGAGAGAGAAAAAAAATAAAAACTGGGCGGCGAACTAGTGTAGTGTGCAGCGCGGGTGACGCGTACGCGTACGGCACGCGTATGCGTGGGTCGCGGATTTTTCTTAATGACGCGTGAGCGTCAGGCATGCGTCTGCGTGCCCTGGATTTTGTGTAACATCCTAAGTTAATATTCTACCTTTAAAGGCCTTTAAGTAGGGTGTCACACTTAATATGAAAAAGCAAAGAACTAAATCGTTAGTTAAGAAAAGAAGGAAAACACGCGCGAAACTTTGGGTGGAAATCGAGTAGTACTAAAAGGATGAAATTGAACAAAATTCAAAGAGGTTCAAGCAAACATAAAAGAATTCCCATGAACACGGTTCTAAAGGAGATAATGCTTAAAGGTAACTATGACGAAAAGGAAACTAATGCATCCTAACTAGTTTCATCGAAGAAGCTTCCATCCTTGTGTCATGTCCTATCCTTGGCTCGGGTTGTCGGATTCCTCTTCCTCGGTTTCGGAGTCAGACTCGAGGTGTACCACCTTAGATGACCGCTTCTTAGATGCTGAAGCATTCCTATCTAGGAAGGTTATGACGGGCAGCTGGGGTTCTTCTTCCACGAACTCTCGATCTAAGTAGATAGTTTGGAGCATGGTAGTAGTGGTCACAACTACCCACGCGTGCTTCGAGGGGTCATACTCAGAAGTTACCTTTGGGGGACACTGCGTCGTCTCTATCCGCTGTGCCATGTTTCTCTGGAGACAGTATGGGAAAAGAAAGGGAGTGAGAACCTAATGTCTCAGTAGGAGTGCTATGCAACACCTCCATATCCATCTCCAGCCCACGTGCGGGATTTTTAAAAAGAGCGTATAACGTGGCATGTAATATGTATCTTTCTTGTAAAACATGTGTGCAAAAAGGAAAGCATATAGGAAAATAGAAGGATAACATCTTAAGTAACATCAACATAATCATAATTAAATCTAAAGAAAAAAAACATAAACATCAAACTTTCATTCATACTTTCTTCTTTCTTAACTTTTAACTTTTATGGAAGGTATTGAGCTCAAACCGGTATAAAATGTGGGAGTCCCCTTCCCTTACCGAAGGTTCTTATCCCAAGCGTTTTGGCGATCACCTTCCCTTACCGAAGGATCATCTCGATCGATCACCCTCCCTTACTGAGGGGTCATCTCGATATCTTGTCTTTGGGGGTCACCTTCCCTTACCGAAGGATCATTCCCTCAGTTCAATTTACAATCAAGGTTATTTTAAGCATACATAAAAAGAGGGTCATACAAGAAGCATTCATGCATGAAGATGGATAAAATTAGGATACACTAAGTAATTAAATGTAACCTGGTAAAAGGCATGTACTCTCAATATTAATGGAACATTAAGGATATAATGATATGAAAAGTCACGTAAATGCACACGTTAGAATTAGAGTATATTAAATAATTAAAATAAACATGGTAGAAAGGTATGTACTCTTAACATTAAAGGATTGTTTATGATATAATGATATAGAAAGTCATGCAAAAGCTCATGGTAGAATTATGGCATATCAAATAATTAAATAAAACATGGTAGAAAGGTATGTACTCTTAACATTAAAGGAATGTTAATGATATAATAATATGGAAAGTCATGTAAATGCACTTGGTAGAATTATGGCATATTAAATAATTAAATAAAACATGGTAGAAAGGTATGTACTCTTAACATTAAAGGAATGTTAATGATATAATAATATGGAAAGTCATGTAAATACACTTGGTAGAATTATGGCATATTAAATAATTAAATAAAACATGGTAGAAAGGTATGTACTCTTAACATTAAAGGAACGTTAATGATATAATAATATGGAAAGTCATGTAAATGCACTTGGTAGAATTATGGCATATTAAATAATTAAATAAAACATGGTAGGAAGGTATGTACTCGTGAAATCAAGAGATTATGAATGACAAAAATAGATAGACATGGGTAATATGGATAAGGGATAAGAAAAAGGGTACTTGATACCATGAGACACATGAACAATAGTAACCATGCATGGAAGAAAAATAACTAGAACATACTACATGCCAACATAAGTAAGAAAGACATAATTCCCTACACTTTTCTAACGCTTCCTTGTTGCCTATGAGCTTGCCTCTTGTGTTCCTTGTGTTTGCACACAGAATATATTTTTGTAGAGAGAAGGGAGAGGATTAGTGTTTGAGAGAAGTGATTTTCTACCTATAGGTGCACCCCTATTTATATACATTTGGTGATAGGGTGGTTGGGATAATTTTAAATTCAAACGAAAGGCGGTTACTAGATTCCTATCCATAAATTCAAAATTCTAAGCCCAACTCCCAACTGACTTTCGAATTTCGAATTTAATTTTTGTTTCTAGAAGGGGTGGTTGTTACATTTTGTGCGATTCGCGCGAAGCCAGCTGCGCGCACACGTAACTCTCTGTTCGCATGGCTTTGGGAACCAATATTGGCATACGACGCGTTCGCGTCATGCACGCGCACTCGTGGATGGCTGTTTGGTCAAATGACGCGCACGCGTCAGGGACGCGTCCGCGTGACAAAATTTGTGCGTCTATCATAATTCCTGCCCCAAGCCAGCATAACTCTCTGCCCAAACACTCTTTTACGTCAATTTTCAGGTCACGCGTACGCATCGCTGATGCGCTCGCGTGAATGATGAAAATCACAAACAACGCGCACGCGTGGAGTACACGTACGCGTGGTTTTGTTTGTGCTAGAGGCATCATTCTTGCGCCACTCCCGCGCAACCCTCTGTTCACTTTTATTTTTCACGCACACACATATGACGCGTACGCGTCAGCGACGCTTGCGTGTCGTGTGCTCTTTTTTTTATCCAGTTCCTGTTCTAAAATAGTTGCATGATCAGAAAATTAGTAAGAACTCAATAAAAATCAAATAAGTAAGAGAACTACTACTATGAAAAATAACTAAGAATAAAAATGAACGATCATACCACGGTGGGTTGTCTCCCACCAAGCACTTTTAGTTAAAGTCCTTAAGTTGGACATGTGGTGAGCTCCTTGTCATGGTGGCTTATGCTTGTACTGATCCAGGAATCTCCACCAATGTTTGTAATTCCAATGGCTACCGGGATCCCAAACTAGGCGCATAACGCCTTCGAGCAAGTTGAAGCACGTGACAAGGCCCCAAGAGTGTTGATTGTGGGAATGAATTCCAGGGTCCCAAATCTTGCTTTTACACCCGTCTTCTTGTGGATCACCATTGTTCCCACCGGGTGGCAAGCAATCTGAATTCTCACAGAGACATCCAAACAACCTTCTAGACCTATTTAATTGAGCTCTACACTAATCCTTGCATTTCAATTTGGAGCATGCAACCATATTGAACCTTGCTTGATAACTCTTGCCACTAACTATCTTCCTCTTACTCTTAATGCCACAAATAGCTCTAAGTTGACCATCTGTCTCCAGTAGTCCATATTCAAGTGGGAAAGTAAAGGTTAAGGATAGGAATTTTACCTACTTGAATGTTGTATTAGGTGGTGATGGCTTTGGAAGAGGTCTTGCAAGCTCCACTCCCTTGTGTTCTTCTTTGACTTCTTCTTCCTCTTTGCAAGCTTCCTCAATTTCAACCTCTTCCTCTTGGTAGTTTTCTTCTAATTCAATCTCTTCTTTATTGCTTACCAAGGGCATGGGAGGTTGTGCATCTTCCTCTTCTTCCATATGTGAGGGTGGAAAGTTCTCTAATTCACTAAAATATAAATTCCTTTGATTGGTTTCCTCACTTTCTTCCATAGGATCTTGCATTGTATCTCTTGGGAAGGAATTTGCTTGTTCCTCTTCCTGGTTCTTGATCATCGTCTGTACATATTTCTCTACATTTTTGACACTTGTCTTTATATCGTGTAGGAATTCTTTCATGAGAAGCTCAAGATCTGATGATATTTGAGATGAATAAGGAAATGATGGCTCTTGATATGAATAAGAAGGAGATGATGGTTCTTGATAAGTGTAAAAAGAGGATGGCTCTTGGTATGAATAGGGAGATGGTGGCTTTTGATATGGGCATAGAGGTGGTGTTTCTTGATAGTTGGAACATGGAGCATTAAAGTTCCTTTGGTTTTGACTTTGCCACCCAAAATTTGGACAATTTCTCCATTCACCATAATATGAATCACTACTTGGATGTGAGAAGTAACACATATAATCTCTCTCCATTATTTTTCTTCAGCACAAAATACCAAACAGAATTAAACACACTATATGATAAACAAGCAAGCAAAGAAGAAAGAGCATAAAGGAGATTTAAACTCCATAAATAAAATAAATAGGAAGAATAAAATAACTAAGAGGATACTAAACTTAATTTCAAAAATTAAAAAATATTAGTATTAAATTATTATTATTATTATTATTATTATTATTATTATTATTATTATTATTATATATTAAAATTAAACAATAAAATAAAAGAAAAAAGAAAGAACCAGGGAATGGCGAAAGCTAGGAAAAAAAAGAAACGTAAGGGAAAGAAAGAAAAAAAAAGACGTAAAGAAAGAAAAGAAAAAAATAAAAAAAATAAAAGAAAAACAAACAACGACAAAAATATAGGGGGAGGAGTTATGAACGAAAATCAAAAAAATCAAAAATTAAGAATACTAAAAAAAACAATTTAAAAAAAAATTATCTAATCTAAGTAATCAAACAACAAGTAGTTGTCAATCACAATCAATCTCTGGTAACGGCGCCAAAAGTTTGGTGCGGTATTTTACAACCCACAAACTAACCGGTAAGTGCACCGGGTCATACCAAATAATACCTTACGTGAGTAAGGGTCGATCCCACGAGGATTGATGGACTAAGCAACAATGATTAAGTGATTGGCTTAGTTAGACAAACAGAAAAGAGTGTTTTGGTATCCAAAGAGCATTAAACAGTAAATTAAGAATTTCAGAAAGCAAGCAGCGATGAGTTGGGAATAAAATATGGAGAAAACAGTTAAGGTTTCAGAGTAATCTATTTTTCGGATTGATTTTTCTTACCAACGATTTTAATCATGCAAGATTTAATTCATGGCAAACTATATGTGACTAGACCCTAATTCCTTAGACCTTCCTAGTCTTCTCTAAAATTCATTAACTGCCAATTTCTTGGTCAATTAATTCCAATTAGAAGGTGATGATCAAATTCCAGTTTATATGTCACAAGAATCCTAATTATCCAAAAATAAGGGGATTATATATCATGTATCCCACTAAATACAAACAATTAGAAATTCAGGATAATATGTTTTCAAGCTGTTGTTCAACTAAAGAGCTTTTCCAAGTTTTACAAAAACTCAATTAGAACATGGGTCATACTTCCGTTCTACCCAAATTCATAAAATAAAGAACGAAAATAATTATTGATGAGTTTGGAAAACTCCAAATTAATATTTGTGATGAACAAACATTATTAAAATATTCAATTGCAAAATTATTAATTCAATTTCAATTAATCATATGCTAATTAATAATTTTGTTGTGCAGATTTTGTGTTGGGCCGAAAATAAAATTCTGGTTTAAGCCCAATTAGCCTTGCTACATACTTCTCATGCTATGAAGCTGAATTATTAATTGGGCCAGAATAAATATTATTGATGCAAGCCCAAAGAAAGCTTCCTATGTTTGATTCAAAGTCCATCAGAAAAGAAATTGTTACTTGTTGGGCCAAAATGAAATTTATTGGTACCAAGCCCAATGTTGATGAATGCTTCCATGCCTTATTCGAATCCATGAAGCAAATGAATTGCCTAAATGCTTCCAACGGATTCCACTTCATTATTTTGAAGGATTTCAAATTTAATTAATGCATTGGAAACATAAGAAAGAGAGAGAAGATTGATTTGATGGCCATTATGATGCTACACGCTACTCAATCAAAGGGAAGTAAAAGCAACCCATTTTAATTAATTTATTCAAACACACTTTATTGCTTTTCTTCATCCTCTCTCTTCTCTCTCATCCCTTTCCTCCTCTCTTCGGTTAATACACAGGAAACAATGGCTTCCTTGAAATCAAAATGGAGCTACCGAAGCAAGGGAAGGACAAGCTACAAGTCCATCACAATGATGGCAAGAAAACAAAAAGTATGTTGTGGCTGAGAGAATCACCAAATATGGTAAGATTTGGTGAGGTAATCTCGGATCCTTCATACACAAAAAGAAGGAAGAAGATTCGGCCAGTAGGGAAGATCCTTGGAGGCATGGCTTGTCTTTGATTCTGCTCAACCACCACAGGGAGTAGCTAGAGTGGCGAAGTGATGGTTGAAGGCAGAGATTGAAGCAGATGAAGTCATCATCATCATGAAGCATCAAGGGCCAGAAATCCATCTTGGAGAGGAAGCCAAGAATGGAGCGCTCGGATTGATGAAGAGTGATGACCAAGGAAGGACTAGAGGTATTTGCATGTTGGTTTTTGCATGAGTTACCTCTTCTCTCTGTATGGCCGAACCGGTTTTTGTTGAAGGAAAAGAAGCTGAGCTCGGGTTTGTGTTTCAACTGTGAAGGCTTCACTTCTCTATAAAAGAGGTGAACAGTCATGGTTTGATTCAAGGAGTAAGATTTGAGAGTGCAAGGCACAGAGTTCTCAGAGCTACCTAAGCTAGCAGTTCTCTTCTCCTTCAATGTTTTCTGTTTAGTATTTTTCTGTTTAATTTTGTCATGTCTTGAGTCTCATGGAAAAAGGCAAACAGTGAGGTTTGTAGAAAAAGCCATAGAGCGGAAAAAGGCAGAGAGTGCAAAATTAAAAGAAAAAGCCATAGATGTCTTAGAGTTCCTTTGTACATCTGTGTTGTGTTTCATGATTCTGTGGGAATCCCCTTGTAAGTTGGGTTAGCACTTTACAAGTTGTAATCTGGATGATTATAGTGAAATTCCATCATTGTTGTGATGGAGACTGGATGTAGGCTGCACTGCACTTAGCAGCTGAACCAAGATATATCTGGGTGTTATCTTCTCTCTCTTCCTACTTCAATTCTGTTTTTACTGTTCAGATGGAAAATCAAAAATGTCTCGTGTCAAGTGACGAGACAAAATGAAAATGTTTCGTGACTAGGGACGAGATAAAACAGAAAAGTCTCCTCTAAAATCCAGCAAGTGTCAGCAAGCAAAAAAAGGGGCTAAGATTCAACCCCCCCTTCTCTTAGCCACTGAAACCATCAATTGGTATCAGAGCTTGGTCTCAAAGAGATCAAGCTTTGCAGGTTGGAGTAAAGATCCTCATGGCAGAAAATAGTGGCGCAAACGTGGTGTCTTACAACCTGGTTGAAGGTCAATCAAGCAACAGACCTCCTCTTTTCATTGGGAAAAACTATACCTATTGGAAGGAGAGAATGAAGATATTTGTGCAAGCTGTGGATTACAGACTTTGGAAGATCATCTTGGAAGGTCCTAAATTTCCAACTACCACAAATGCTCAAGGAGTAACCTCCCTTAAACCAGAAGCAAGCTGGACCGAGGAAGATAGGAAGAAGGTGGAGTTAAATGCCAAGGCAACCAATCTGCTCAATTGTGCTATCAGCTTTGAGGAGTACCGACGAGTATCACGATGCACAACGGCAAAGAAAATCTGGGACAAGTTGCAAATCACTCATGAAGGAACTACCCTTGTAAAGAAAACTCGGACTGACATGTTAAACAGGGAATATGAGATGTTTGCAATGAAGGAAGGAGAGTCCATTGATGAACTGTTTGAACGGTTCAATATCATCACCGTTGGCTTAGATGCTCTTGGAATCACACATTCAGAATCTGTGCTAGTGAGAAGAGTGTTGAGATGTCTCACAAAAGAGTGGAAAACAAAAGCTTTAATCATTTCTGAGAGTAGCAACTTAGATTCCATGACACTTGATGATTTGAGAGGAAATTTACTTGCTTTTGAAAACTCCTATTTGAAAAAAGATTCAAAAAAGAAAGGAATTGCATTTTCTTCTGTAACTAACCCTCTGGATGATGAATCCAGTGATAACTCTTCTGAAAATGAGTTTGTGTTGTTTGCAAAAAAATTCAGGAAAATGGCAAAGCTCAAAGGCAAAGGCGGCAGCTCAAGGAGGATAAAGAAAGATCTTAGCAAGGTAACCTGTTTCAATTGCAAGGAAATGGGGCATTTTAAATCTGACTGTCCCAAGTTGAAGAAGGAAGAAAAGCCGAGAAAAGGAAAGAAGAAAGGACTAATGGCCTCATGGGAAGAGTTGGAAAATGACTCAGATGATGATGATGAAAAATCAGAAACCAAGTCCCAACAGTGCCTTATGGCAGATCATGTAAATCAGGTAGTCTTTCATAACCCTGACACTGAAGATCTTCATCTTATGATAGACCACCTTTCTGAAAAAATAAGATGCTTTCTGCTGGAAAATCAAGAACTTGAACAACAAATCACCATTCTTCAAGTTGAAAACAGTTTTCTAAAAGAAAAAGTGAGAGAGGCCGAAACTGCTTGTGATCTTGTTGAAGAGAATAAGCAGTTAAGAGCCCAAGTTAGAAGTTGTGAAAGTGACCATTCAGTCCTTGCATATGTGAATTGTTTTAAGCAAAATGAAGAGTTGCTTAAAGAGGTTAAAAGACTTAAAGAAGACTTAGCCAAGTTCACCCAAAGTTCTGAAAATTTGAATAAAATCTTGGCTAGTCAAAAATCTCTTTATGATAAAGCTGGGTTGGGTTTTTATAAATCTGAAAAATCACATTTTGAAAACATTGCTTCATCTTCAAATGATACAAAGTATCAAGACCCAACTTGCTTTAACAAAACAGCAACTCCAAGATTTTGTAGACTATGCAATCGAAATGGACACTTTCCTATCCAATGTTTCTTTGGTGAAAGAATGATTGGTGACAGAGTTTGTAAAGTTGTTTTTGATTACAATGGCTTAGGACATAGAAGATGGTTTAACGTTAAAGGATCCAAAAAGATTTGGATACCTAAGGTCTCTTAAGCATTGTTTTGTAGGTGTGCCTAGCATCCAAAAGAAAAGAGAACACGTGGTACATGGATAGCGGATGCTCTAGGCATATGACCGGAAAGATAGCCTTCTTCATAAAGCTTGATGAATATGATTGAGGATTTGTCACATTCGGTGATGATGCAAAAGGAAAAATAGTAGCTGTTGGGAAAGTGGGTAAAAATCTCTCATCTTGTATAAATGATGTCCTTCTTGTACATGGATTAAAACATAACTTGCTTAGTGTTAGTCAATTGTGTGATTTAGGTTTTGATGTTATCTTTAAGAAGTTTGTTTGCTTGGTTGTTTGTGAGAAAACTGGGGATGTTTTATTTGAAGCTAAAAGATGCAACAATGTGTATGGATTAACTCTTAAAGATTTAAAAGAACAAAATGTAACATGCTTTACATCTTTTGAATCTGAAAAATGGCTTTGGCATAGAAAGTTGGGTCATGCTAGCATGTACCAAATTTCTAAGCTAGTCAAAAAGAATTTGGTTAGAGGAATTCCAAACATCAAGTTTGATAAGGATCTTACTTGTGATGCTTGCCAATTGGGCAAACAAGTAAAATCCTCTTTTAAATCAAAAGATAGAATCTCAACCAAAAGGCCATTGGAAATGTTACATATTGATCTTTTTGGTCCTACTAGAACTCAAAGTTTGGGAGGTAAACACTATGGTCTTGTGGTGGTAGATGATTACTCTAGATTTGGTTGGGTACTTTTCCTTGCTCATAAGAATGATGCATTTTATGCCTTCTCCACCCTTTGTAAGAAAATTCAAAATGAAAAGGATTTGAAAATTGCCCATTTGAGAAGTGATCACGGAAGAGAATTTGAAAATCAAGATTTTGAAAAATTCTGTGATGACTTAGGGATTTCTCATAATTTTTCATGCCCTAGAACCCCTCAATAAAATGGGGTGGTTGAAAGAAGGAATCGAAGCCTTCAAGAAATGACTAGGGCCATGCTATGTGAGAATGAAATTCCCAAATTTTTATGGGCTGAAGCTGTAAACACAGCATGTTATATTTTGAATAGAACAATCATTAGAAAAGGGTTAAAGAAAACTCCTTATGAGCTATGGAAAGGAACCCCTCCAAATCTTAAGTACTTTCATATTTTTGGATGTAAATGCTTTGTACTTAACAATAAAGAAAATCTTGGAAAATTTGATCCAAAATCATATGAAGGAATGTTTGTTGGATATTCCACCACAAGCAAGGCTTATAGAATTTATCTCAAAGAGCATAGGACCATCGAGGAATCCATACACGTTACTTTTTGTGATTCTAACTTAATTCCCAGTACTGTAAAGGATAATGAATCAGATTATGAAGAAGATGGAACAAATAAAGAAAATTCTAAATCTGTGCAAAATGAAGAATCTGTCAGCCCAATTTTGTCTCGTCAGATCGAAGGAGAAACTTCCATTTTGTCTCCTGAGCAGGCACGAGCAACTGAAACAGTAAGACCACCAGAAGATCATCAAAGCTCAACACCTGTCCGAAAGCCTAGAGAATGGAAATCCATGAGGGGTTATCCTCATGATTTCATTATTGGTGATCCCTCTCATGGTGTAACCACAAGATCTTCCACCAAAAGGCAAACCGAACCTAGCAACTTTGCTCTCTTGTCACAAATGGAGCCCAACAATGTCAAACAAGCTCTTGAAGATCCATCATGGGTCAAGGCCATGCAAGAGGAACTAGCTCAATTTGACAAGAATGAGGTTTGGACATTGGTACCTCATCCGGATGGTAAGAAGGTAACGGGTATTAAGTGGGTATTTAAAAATAAACTTGGTGAGGATGGACAAGTTGTTCGTAACAAGGCTAGATTAGTGGCCCAAGGTTACGATCAAGAAGAGGGAATTGATTTTGATGAGTCTTTTGCTCCGGTAGCTAGAATGGAAGCAATTAGTTTGCTTCTTGCCTATGCTGCCCATAAGGGTTTTAAAATGTTTCAAATGGATGTTAAATGTGCTTTTCTTAATGGCTTTATTGATAGAGAAGTGTATGTGGCTCAACCCCCCGGTTTTGAACATAAAGATTTTCCTAATCATGTTTTTAAACTTTCAAAGGCTCTTTATGGCCTTAGACAAGCTCCTAGAGCTTGGTATGAAAGGCTTAGTGCCTTCTTATTAGAAAATCATTTTCAAAGGGGAACCACCGACACTACTTTGTTCATTAAAGTTTCTAATGATGATATCCTTCTTGTTCAAGTTTATGTGGATGATATTGTGTTTGGATCAGCCAATGAAACCTTGTGTGAAGAGTTTGAAAAACTCATGACTAGTGAGTTTGAAATAAGTTTAATGGGAGAGCTAACTTTCTTTCTTGGCCTCCAAATTAAACAAACTCCTAGTGGTACATTTATTCACCAAGGCAAGTATGCAAAAGAATTGATAAAGAAATTTGGCTTAGAGAATTCCAAACCAATAGGAACACCAATGCATCCTAACACTAAACTTGAAAAGGATGATGATGGCCTAGATGTGGATGAGACACGGTATAGATGAATGATTGGTTCACTAATGTATCTTACATCCTCTAGACCGGATATTGTTCAAAGTGTGGGTGTATGTTCAAGATTTCAATCTCACCCAAAAGAATCCCATTTAACGGCTGTTAAACGCATCATTAGGTACATTAAGGGAACATGTGATTATGGTTTATGGTATCCAAAATCTGATAATTTTTGTGCAGTAGGGTTTTGTGATGCAGATTATGCGGGAGATCGAGTGGATAGAAGGAGCACTTCGGGCATGTGTTGCTTCCTCGGAAGCTCACTCAACATGTGGTCAAGCAAGAAACAAGCCACAGTGGCTCTATCCACAGCTGAAGCTGAATATATATCCGCATCTGCTTGTTGTTCGCAATTAATTTGGTTAAAAACTCAATTGGAAGATTACAAATTAAAGATCAATAGCATACCCTTATTTTGTGATAACATTAGTGCAATAAATATTTCAAAAAATCCTGTTTTGCACTCAAGAACAAAGCACATTGAAATTAAATATCATTTCATTAGAGAACATGTGCAAAAGGGTACTATTGATATTCAATTTGTAAAATCTGAAGAACAACTTGCTGATATTTTTACAAAACCCCTCTGTGAAGATAGATTCTGTTTGTTAAGGAAAAGTTTGGGAATGATTGATTTAAATCATGTTGAAAATTTGTGAATTTCTGATTCTGTCCAATTTTATCTCGTAGGAATGGACGAGATAAAAACAAGGCATGATGGAGGAGCTATGATTAAGGGGGAGGCTGCGCAGACTTTGCTTCTAATGGGCCCCACATAATCAAGTTTGACCCCTCATTGAATTTTTAATGGTTCCTCACTTTATGATGATCAAATCTTTTGATTATCATTTCAAATCTCATTGGAAGTGGTTATTGTCAAATCAAATCTTTCTCTCTCCATCTAATCCCTTGAACTTAGGAAACCATTTTTTCAAAACCCCTTGGTTAATAACCGCACCATTATGGTTATTAACTTCCCCATCATCTCTCTCCAATCCTCATTAATTGCACCACTAACCTCCTCTCTCCTCACTCTCGCTCGGCACTCCCACCCTTTCATATTCAACTTCCTCATTCTTCTACCATGAAAAAGAAAACGGCACAAAAGAGAAGTAACCGAACCCCCATTCCAAAAAGCCCACCATTCTCATCACCTCAAACTCATACACATATCCATCTTCATTCTACCTCCTCTTCTACACCATCACCTCCTTCCAAAAGGGCCGACACCATGCGTCGCAAAGTCATTGCTCACAAA
Organism: Arachis stenosperma; assembly: GCF_014773155.1. Classification (NCBI taxonomy): domain Eukaryota; kingdom Viridiplantae; phylum Streptophyta; class Magnoliopsida; order Fabales; family Fabaceae; genus Arachis; species Arachis stenosperma. The sequence goes on along the minus strand of NC_080386.1, from coordinate 24,843,629 downwards.
TCATCCGGGAGAGGAAAGAACAAGGAGCCTAGTGTTCAAGAAGAAGAAGAGGAATCACATACTTCTCCACCTCCATCACCGCCGAAAAGACCAACCTCAACCACCAAAAGCTCTCAAAAAGGGTCGAAAAGCTTTGTTCTGCATGACACAAGGGAACCGGCAAATTTGGAGTCTCTCGACTTCAAGAACAAATTTCACAAAACTCACTCCCATTTTGATCCCTCCAGGTTTTACTCATGTGCCTTCTATGAATTTCATAAAGAGGTTTTGCTAAAATGCCCTCTCTGTCTTTCACATCTGGTAAATCTTGAGAAACTGGCAACCAAAGGAATCAACTTCTCTGCCATGTTTGATGCTCTGAAATGGACTCCACTGCTTCACATTCAGAGACTTGTGTACCCGGGGCTGGTCCGGGAATTCTGTGCAAATATGCGTTTAATTGATGGCTCAATCCACTCCTATGTCAAACGTGTTTACATGACTCTCAATCCTCAAACAATAGGCGCTGCTCTTGGATATGAAGAAGAAGGGCCAAAAGTTTACATGGTTGACAAGTGGGATGATCAGGTTGGCATTGCACAACAAACGGTCTTACAACACATCTGTGCAAATCTCTCTGGTTTGGATGGTCTGATTCCAACTCATCGAGCACTCGGTCCTGAAAACTCTCTGTTGCACCGTATCATCACCCACATTCTCACTCCACAAGGCGGTTCTCACCATAGAGTAACAGTTTCTGACTCTGTTATTTTATTTGCACTTCTTACTTCTTCCCAAATTTCATTTGCTTATGTTATGATACGTCATATGTGGGAAGCAGTGAAAAGTACTAAAAAGGCTAACCTTCCATATGGCATGTTTCTCACATGTATATTTGAGTATTTTAAGGTTGATCTAACTAATGAAACTGTTGAGAACAAGATTTCAATGATTAAAGGAGGAGGAATTTCGGGCAAAAAGGGCAAGAAATCTGTTCCATCTGAACCATCTCTCAGTGATCTGGAAAGCCATCCTGAGCCCTCAAATGTTACTGCATCAATCCGAGAGGTCCTCAATGAGATGCGCAACATGTCAAAACTGATGTTCAAATCCCACAAGACTGCTAGAAAATTGGAACATGAACAGGAAAGGGCTTGGAAGAAATGTCATGATAGAGTTGGCTTCATGATAAAGACCTTTGATGATGAAATGGGGACAGGAGATTTTAAAGTCGATTCCGGTTCAGAATTCAACCTTTCTGATGATTGATGGCTGTTGTTTACCTTTATTTGATATTGGCTTCATTAGGCTCAATCTCTTTTTTGTATGAGCATGACTTGATACTCCCTGCTCTGTGACACTTTGAACACTCCTGTTATTTTTTGTTGTTGCTTTGCTATTATGGTTATTTTGTGGTATTCTTCATATTTTGTGCAGGTGCCCCTTGATGACAAAAGGGAGAGAAAAGCTGAAAATTGAAATCTGAAAAACAGGGGATGAAATTTTCTGTTGAAAATTCATGATCACCCTTGTTAAAAGATATATTTTGATATATTTTGATGCTTGATGATAGCATTGAAACTGTTCTTGCCTCATTATAATTGATGCTACTGTTTTATAATGTTTTTGGCAATGAATGAATGACTGGTTGTTAATAAACCTTGATGAATATGCATGATCGTATTGAATATTCTGTTTCATCCTGGTTAACATGCTTGATATTTTTGGCAGTTCCTCTAATTTGTATAAAGTATCAAAAACTGCCTTATTTTGCTCTACAAATATTTTCCTTCATGTTGTTTTGCTCTGATATATTAAACAGGAAAATGTTTGGATATTTTTGAAGTGTGAAATTGTTGAGCAGATAATCAATTTATTGATAACAAATGAGTTTTGTGTATCACCAAACTCTGCTCATAAATCAAGCATTCAACATTTTTAAAATTAATATGTTGAATAACATTGTTACTTGAAGCTTGATTTAAATTGTTACAGGTATAGAGCTTCCCTTGGTAAAAATGGCATATATTAAGGGGGAGCCATGTGAAAATTTGAAAGGGGAGAAATTCAATCTTCAAAGGGAGTACTCGTACTCAATCTTTAAATTTCTTTCCATTTTAATTTTAATAATGTTTGTCATCAAGGGGGAGATCGATGAGTTTGGAAAACTCCAAATTAATATTTGTGATGAACAAACATTATTAAAATATTCAATTGCAAAATTATTAATTCACTTTCAATTAATCATATGCTAATTAATAATTTTGTTGTGCAGATTTTGTGTTGGGCCGAAAATGAAATTCTGGTTTAAGCCCAATTAGCCTTGCTACATACTTCTCATGCTATGAAGCTGAATTATTAATTGGGCCAGAATAAATATTATTGATGCAAGCCCAAAGAAAGCTTCCTATGTTTGATTCAAAGTCCATCAGAAAAGAAATTGTTACTTGTTGGGCCAAAATGAAATTTATTGGTACCAAGCCCAATGTTGATGAATGCTTCCATGCCTTATTCGAATCCATGAAGCAAATGAATTGCCTAAATGCTTCCAACGGATTCCACTTCATTATTTTGAAGGATTTCAAATTTAATTAATGCATTGGAAACATAAGAAAGAGAGAGAAGATTGATTTGATGGCCATTATGATGCTACACGCTACTCAATCAAAGGGAAGTAAAAGCAACCCATTTTAATTAATTTATTCAAACACACTTTATTGATTTTCTTCATCCTCTCTCTTCTCTCTCATCCCTTTCCTCCTCTCTTCGGTTAATACACAGGAAACAATGGCTTCCTTGAAATCAAAATGGAGCTACCGAAGCAAGGGAAGGACAAGCTACAAGTCCATCACAATGATGGCAAGAAAACAAAAAGTATGTTGTGGCTGAGAGAATCACCAAATATGGTAAGATTTGGTGAGGTAATCTCGGATCCTTCATACACAAAAAGAAGGAAGAAGATTCGGCCAGTAGGGAAGATCCTTAGAGGCATGGCTTGTCTTTGATTCTGCTCAACCACCACAGGGAGTAGCTAGAGTGGCAAAGTGATGGTTGAAGGCAGAGATTGAAGCAGATGAAGTCATCATCATCATGAAGCATCAAGGGCCAGAAATCCATCTTAGAGAGGAAGCCAAGAATGGAGCGCTAGGATTGATGAAGAGTGATGACCAAGGAAGGACTAGAGGTATTTGCATGTTGGTTTTTGCATGAGTTATCTCTTCTCTCTGTATGGCCGAACCGGTTTTTGTTGAAGGAAAAGAAGCTGAGCTCGGGTTTGTGTTTCAACTGTGAAGGCTTCACTTCTCTATAAAAGAGGTGAACAGTCATGGTTTGATTCAAGGAGTAAGATTTGAGAGTGCAAGGCACAGAGTTCTCAGAGCTACCTAAGCTAGCAGTTCTCTTCTCCTTCAATGTTTTCTGTTTAGTATTTTTCTGTTTAATTTTGTCATGTCTTGAGTCTCATGGAAAAAGGCAAACAGTGAGGTTTGTAGAAAAAGCCATAGAGCGGAAAAAGACAGAGAGTGCAAAATTAAAAGAAAAACCCATAGATGTCTTAGAGTTCCTTTGTACATCTGTGTTGTGTTTCATGATTCTGTGGGAATCCCCTTGTAAGTTGGGTTAGCACTTTACAAGTTGTAATCTGGATGATTATAGTGAAATTCCATCATTGTTGTGATGGAGACTGGATGTAGGCTGCACTGCACTTAGCAGCTGAACCAGGATATATCTGGGTGTTATCTTCTGTCTCTTCCTACTTCAATTCTGTTTTTACTGTTCAGATGAAAAATCAAAAATGTCTCGTGTCAAGTGACGAGACAAAATGAAAATGTCTCGTGACTAGGGACGAGATAAAACAGAAAAGTCTCCTCTAAAATCCAGCAAGTGTCAGCAAGCAAAAAAAGGGGCTAAGATTCAACCCCCCTTTCTCTTAGCCACTGAAACCATCAATTATTGAAATATAAATCAAAACATGAATTAAACTAGAAAGAGTAAATGAATCAATCCATACAAATAGATAGAGCTCCGAACCTTAACAATGAAGGATTAGTTGCTCACGGTTCAGAAAAGAAAACTAGGATTGTAAATTGGAATGGAATAATGTTGTGTTGGAATAACCCTGTTGGCATTCTTTTTATAATTAAAATCTATCTAAAAATAAAATAATATCTTTTTCTAAAAATAAGATTTGAATTTAAATTCGAATTAATTAACAAGTCTTCAGCTGATGGGTGGGGACCACTTGCTTTGTCCATTCTGCAGCTTCTAATCTGTGTTTTATGGGCTGGAAACTGGGTCAAAACAGCCCAGAAATCGCCCCCACCATTTTTTTCGCATTTTCTGCACGTAGCGCATGTCACGCGTACGCGTCACTGACGCGTACGCGTCGATGGTCTTTTTCGCAAGTCACGCGGACGCGTCGGTCATGCGTACGCGTCGCTGAGAAAATCTTCAAATCACACGTACGCGTCAGTCACGCGCACGCCTCGCCATAGATACCTCCAAATCACGCGCACGCGTCATGCGCGCGTGCACGTTGCTCCTCGCAACCATCACCTTTGATTCCTGTGCTACAGAAACTCTATCAAATCTAGCCGAATGCTACCTAAAATAAACAGTATTACACAAAACTCAAAATAGCATCCATAATGGCTAAAATATAATTAATTCTTAATTAAACTCAACAAATTAGATGCAAATTCACTAGGAAAAGATAGAAAAGATGCTCACGCATCAATAGCCACCACGTAGAACTTGAGGAGGAGAACGGAAGACACCAAGCAGCTCTGGAGATCCAACAATAGCAGCAACAGCCATGCGGCGATTCCAGTGCGTGATACGGCGAGATCACAGATGCAATGCGGCGAGACCATAGGAGGGATGGCACTGCGATGGATGAGAGAAGAACTATAGTCAATGGTGAACCACAACAATAGATGAGGCAGTGAAAAATGTGAGGAATGCGAGGAAGGGATGAAGTAGAAGTGTTGTCAAAGACAAGAAGAACATCGACGAAGAGGAATGACAGTGAGCTGAAGGCAGCAGTTGTAACACCCTACCACACAGAGCTTTACGCTTAAGTTTATAAAATAGAGGTGGTAAGGTATTATGGCCTCTAAAAATAAAATATATGTATAGATATAGTTGAAGAAAGTTGTATCTAGGAGCCTTGAAGAAAAAGGTTAAGCAAAAATCGCAAAAGAAAAACATGTCACTCTCGAAAACGTAAACTAGCAAATAGCTAAGGATAAGACAAGAAATATATAAAGGATAGAGTACCAAAATAACAGAATATCAAGCTCCATACTCGACTTGCGAAGCCAAGGCCGGCCAAAAAATATTTACATACATAGGTATAGATATACAACCTAAAGTATGCCAAAACAGAAAACAGAAAACATGTTTCTCCACGTCGACCTCTAAAAGGGCCGAACACAAGTTATATATACATATATATATATATATATATATATATATATAGGAGAGTCTACAAATTTAAATACATAACAATAGCCTAAAATATAACCACCCAAAAGCTAGACTTTGCTTGCTCAGAACTCCAGACGCTCAGCGAGGTGCCTCTCAACCTACATCTGAAAACAACAATATTTGTATGGAATGAGAACGGGAGATTCTCAGGATGGTAATGGTGCCCACATAAATAATATATATGGTTCCAGAAAAGCCAGAAGAGATCCTAGAACTTCAACACTCACTCTCCTCCAGCCCTCCGAATCACCAGTGGAACCACCCTCGTCTGCCTCTACAATACGAGGGGTCTCTCAGTTGTACAAACATACAATACAAACATAGAAATTACATGTAGAATGCAACTATAGCAATTAGAACAAATAGCAGGTAAATTGGAGTAATCAGTTAAGCAAACCAAAGTAATCACACAAAAACACACAAATGCATATGATGTATGCCAGCCCTATAGCTGATGATATCATCTGTCGGTTACATAAATGCTAACCGTGGACAAATGCTAACCGTGGACAGTCCCTCTGTACATGCATCCCCAAGCTCAAAATTAACCATGCGAAGAATCTGAAGCTGACATGGGGAGACAACACCCCAAGCTCAAAAATATCCATGGAAAGAATCCCAAGTTGATATAGGAGAGACAACACCCCAAGCTCAATTTATATATAAGTACACGCCAATAGAAAAACCCGAGAAGTTAAAGTGCCCGGTCACATCTTGTGTACAGGGGGTCAACAAATGTCTCAGAAATCTCAAAACACATATATCATGTAATCAGTCAATCATAAATCATCAATGTCCATATCAATATCAATCTCATTCATATCTTATTCATCATTCGTATATTCGTAACATTTTCGCACCTCCTCAAATATTTCACATTAAATCATTCATCATTCATACCATATATCACCTTTTTAACCCTTCTCAAGCCAATTTCTCTACTTCACAACCCTCTTCTATAGGTTCACTCTCCTTCCTAGGCTTAAAAACTAGGTAACAAACCTTATAGGTAACAAACTTGGAAAGCGAAAAGATTGGCTAAACTTTAAAAATCACATTTTTGCCAAACAGGGGTTCCACGTACGTGAGATCGAGCTCGCGTACGCGGGAGTGTGAAAACAAGTATCTCGCATACGCGACCCCTGGTCCGCGTACGCGAGTCAGGAAAATAGCATTACTTTCTTGCATCGCGTACAGCTCGCGTACGCAAGCCTTCAAATTTAGGACCTCCGCATACGCAGGCCTTGCTCCATGTAAGTGGACACTTGGGCAGTGCTCAATCCCCGCGTCGCATGTGCATGCCTACGTACGTGACTCCTCCTTTTTTCTCAAAAAGCTGCAAAGTCATTAAAAATTAGTTTTATACACCTAACTTCCGACATTCATAGCTTTCTCTACAAAACTCTGATTTTCACAAACTTTAAACCATTTTGAAGCTCTTGAAATTATCTTTAATTTGAAATAATTTTCATTCAAATTCAAAATTCGAAGCTCAAGTTATGATCCACCAAAATTAGTTAAAAATCCAACTTTTATCAAAAATCACCGATCCTCAATTTTACCAAAACCTCAATACATAACCCAATATTTCACAGCTATCACAACCTTAATGCTTACAAACATTATTCATCATCAATACATAACTCTCATTAATACCTCTAAGCATTCTCAACCAAAACCACACATAATTATTCAACATCATTATTCAACATAATTATTCATTTCAAATCTCATCATCGTAACTCAATATCATCATCATTCATCCCACAGTTTTATCAACATCATTATTCAACATAATTCATCAACAATCATTCATCATAAAATTCGATCACTCACTCAACTAATTCTATAGTCATCCAGCCTAAGTTTTTACGAAACAGTATATGTTATCTACGAGAAACCAAAACTATACCTTGGCCAAATCCTCCCTAAGTTTGGAACGCCACAAATGTTACCATTCCACCAATGCCCAAGGCACGAATCTCTCACCAAAACAGAAGACCCAGCCTCCAAAGTCCTAAAATTAAGCATTCAACACCACCAACTTAGTTTCAACACATATAATCCAATCTAATACCAAATACTATCACTCAAAATCAACTTAGGGTTCATAGTTATTATGGATTCACAAGAGTTAGAGGTTTCTCACCTTACCAATGGAAACTTGGGACAAGACCTGGCAAGCTCAAGGTTAATTTGATCCTAAACACCAAAATCACATAATATCTAAAAATCAAAATCTCAATTTGTGAAATTAGGAGAGTGTCTGAGCAAGAAATAGTGAGATACTTACCAAATTATTCTATGGGTTTTGTAGAGGGTTCCAAGATGAATGCGTGGCCGCTGACGACTCGTCAATCGGAGGTCCGGATTGGAAGATATGGCAAATTGAATGAAGAACAAGGGTTTGGAATCAATATTCTTCTTCCCCCAAAGTTCCTAGCGTCTTTTATTAAGGGAGGGGAGGAAATGCTGAAGTTCATTTAAGTGTGGGCTGAAATGGGTTGGGCCTTGGGCTCGATTTAACCGGTTTGGTCCGTTTAGCCCAATTTTGGACCAAAATCTTTAAAATTAGTGTCAAAATTCGTACTTTAATTATTTTTTCATTCTAAACTATAAAATTTAATTTTATAATTTTTTAAATAATAATTAATTTATTGACTAATTATTTACTAGTTTTACGAGTTTTACATCCTATCCACCTAATTAGGAATTTTGTCCCCAAAATTCAAGTTCAGTTATCTGAAGATAGGTGCAGTAGTCGTTTCTCCTCTCGGGTTCAAGTTCTCAGGTATGTTCTTTCATTCCAACCCCTAATCCGTCTTAATACTACAAATAGTTCAATACATCCCGTTCTTATTCCGTTAGTCTCGATTGCTCACCGACCTTAATTTGTTGAAGTAACTTTTAAGTATGCGTAACTTCCTTCTTCAAACAATTTAGGTCTTTTCATCTCTTATCCACACAACTTTTCAATTTACTCTGTGCAGTTAGAATCTCAACTTGAATTCTTTTAATCTTCTCTCCGTTGTCTCACCTGATCCTCCGGGGTCATTTTAATACAAGGGTGATTAACATACCGTGCAATCTTACTATTTTCCTGATGTATAGTCTTGCCAATTCCTTCGATATATAGTTTTCTTAGATAGGCAAAAAGTAAGTAGACTTGTCATTCGATTCACGATTACCTAGCGGTATTAAATTCTTTGATTACTGCTCAAAGTCTTTCTACTAAGGCGTCCTCACAGCATCATGATGTTGCATCTGCTCACATCCTAAATCTTGTGATAGTGTATCGTGGAAACTTCGAAGAATTCCTCAGGTTCAGGTACCATGAATTTTGGCACGGAGGTCACTCTTTTCTCTCAAGGTTTGAAAACTTTTTCCCACTCAGGCATCCAAACAATAGTGCATCCTAATGCGTGGAAAGATATTAAGGAACTAGCATTTTGATGGTTATGCTTAGGAATTGTATGTGATGCTAAACTAAGCTCGAGTTGATTTTTGAAAAGATATTAAGCCCCCACGATTGAACTACACAAACGGTATTTGCTGGAAGATAAAAGCGATGTCATATATGGTGATTGCAGCAAGTCTTAGAGATTAGTAAAAATGTACAAGAAATGAATTAAGGTGCCCACCGAGGAAGGAATTGAAATCAAACTTGGATAGAGAGAGAACAAAACGTATCAAATTGAATAAATCTCAGCTAATGTCCAAGGAACGCAAGTTCGCGAAGGAGAGCCACTTCACTTGCAGTAAGCCCTTAAGATTCAAGGATTTACATGATTACACTAGGACAAGTATCCCAGCAGAAACGAGATTCACGCAAGTAATAAATAGGATTGGGA